>NC_088408.1:15231155-15362188 GCF_034236695.1 Oncorhynchus nerka
CAAGCTGTGGAGGATAGTAAAGGAAACAGTAGAGGGAACGTGGGCGTCTGGTGATGGTGGTGGTGGTGCTGTAGAGAGAGAGAGAGAGAAAGAGAGAGAGAGAGAAAGAAAGAAAGAGAGGTCAGTGTTTGAGAGTTGTGTATATACCTATTAGGTTAATAACAAGCATGGAGCTGACTGACCCCCCCCTCTACTGACTCTCCTACCCTATTCCTCCCTCTGTCTACAGCCTACACTATCCTCTTCCTCCCTTTGTCTACAGCCTACACTATCCTCTTCCTCCCTTTGTCTACAGCCTACACTATCCTCTTCCTCCCTTTGTCTACTGCCTCTCCTACCCTATTCCTCCCTCTGTTTACAGCCTACACTATCCTCTTCCTCCCTTTGTCTACTGCCTCTCCTACCCTCTTCCTCCCTCTGTTTACAGCCTACTCTATCCTCTTCCTCCCTTTGTCTACTGCCTCTCCTACCCTATTCCTCCCTTTGTCTACAGCCTACACTATCCTCTTCCTCCCTTTGTCTACTGCCTCTCCTATCCTCTTCCTCCCTTTGTCTACTGCCTCACTATCCTCTTCCTCCCTTTGTTTACAGCCTACACTATCCTCTTCCTCCCTTTGTCTACTGCCTCTCCTATCCTCTTCCTCCCTTTGTCTACTGCCTCTCCTATCCTCTTCCTCCCTTTGTCTACTGCCTCTCCTATCCTCTTCCTCCCTTTGTTTACAGCCTACACTATCCTCTTCCTCCCTTTGTCTACTGCCTCTCCTATCCTCTTCCTCCCTTTGTCTACTGCCTACACTATCCTCTTCCTCCCTTTGTTTACAGCCTACACTATCCTCTTCCTCCCTTTGTCTACTGCCTCTCCTATCCTCTTCCTCCCTTTGTTTACTGCCTCTCCTATCCTCTTCCTCCCTTTGTCTACTGCCTACACTATCCTCTTCCTCCCTTTGTTTACAGCCTACACTATCCTCTTCCTCCCTTTGTCTACTGCCTCTCCTACCCTATTCCTCCCTTTGTCTACAGCCTACACTATCCTCTTCCTCCCTTTGTCTACTGCCTCTCCTATCCTCTTCCTCCCTTTGTCTACTGCCTCTCCTATCCTCTTCCTCCCTTTGTTTACAGCCTACACTATCATCTTCCTCCCTTTGTTTACAGCCTACACTATCCTCTTCCTCCCTTTGTCTACTGCCTCTCCTACCCTATTCCTCCCTTTGTCTACAGCCTACACTATCCTCTTCCTCCCTTTGTCTACTGCCTCTCCTATCCTCTTCCTCCCTTTGTTTACAGCTCTCCTATCCTCTTCCTCCCTTTGTTTACAGCCACACTATCATCTTCCTCCCTTTGTTTACAGCCTACACTATCCTCTTCCTCCCTTTGTCTACTGCCTCTCCTATCCTCTTCCTCCCTTTGTCTACAGCCTACACTATCCTCTTCCTCCCTTTGTCTACAGCCTACACTATCCTCTTCCTCCCTTTGTCTACTGCCTCTCCTACCCTATTCCTCCCTCTGTTTACAGCCTACACTATCCTCTTCCTCCCTTTGTCTACTGCCTCTCCTACCCTCTTCCTCCCTCTGTTTACAGCTACTCTATCCTCTTCCTCCCTTTGTCTACTGCCTCTCCTACCCTATTCCTCCCTTTGTCTACAGCCTACACTATCCTCTTCCTCCCTTTGTCTACTGCCTCTCCTATCCTCTTCCTCCCTTTGTCTACTGCCTACACTATCCTCTTCCTCCCTTTGTTTACAGCCTACACTATCCTCTTCCTCCCTTTGTTTACTGCCTCTCCTATCCTCTTCCTCCCTTTGTCTACTGCCTCTCCTATCCTCTTCCTCCCTTTGTCTACTGCCTCTCCTATCCTCTTCCTCCCTTTGTTTACAGCCTACACTATCCTCTTCCTCCCTTTGTCTACTGCCTCTCCTATCCTCTTCCTCCCTTTGTCTACTGCCTACACTATCCTCTTCCTCCCTTTGTTTACAGCCTACACTATCCTCTTCCTCCCTTTGTCTACTGCCTCTCCTATCCTCTTCCTCCCTTTGTCTACTGCCTCTCCTATCCTCTTCCTCCCTTTGTCTACTGCCTACACTATCCTCTTCCTCCCTTTGTTTACAGCCTACACTATCCTCTTCCTCCCTTTGTCTACTGCCTCTCCTATCCTCTTCCTCCCTTTGTTTACAGCCTACACTATCCTCTTCCTCCCTTTGTCTACTGCCTCTCTATCCTCTTCCTCCCTTTGTCTACTGCCTCTCCTATCCTCTTCCTCCCTTTGTTTACAGCCTACACTATCATCTTCCTCCCTTTGTTTACAGCCTACACTATCCTCTTCCTCCCTTTGTCTACTGCCTCTCCTACCCTATTCCTCCCTTTGTCTACAGCCTACACTATCCTCTTCCTCCCTTTGTCTACTGCCTCTCCTATCCTCTTCCTCCCTTTGTCTACTGCCTCTCCTATCCTCTTCCTCCCTTTGTTTACAGCCTACACTATCATCTTCCTCCCTTTGTTTACAGCCTACACTATCCTCTTCCTCCCTTTGTCTACTGCCTCTCCTATCCTCTTCCTCCCTTTGTCTACTGCCTCTCCTATCCTCTTCCTCCCTTTGTTTACAGCCTACACTATCATCTTCCTCCCTTTGTTTACAGCCTACACTATCCTCTTCCTCCCTTTGTTTACAGCTTACACTATCCTCCTCCTCCCTTTGTCTACTGCCTACACTATCATCTTCCTCCCTTTGTTTACAGCCTACACTATCCTCTTCCTCCCTTTGTTTACAGCCTACACTATCCTCTTCCTCCCTTTGTTTACAGCCTACACAATCCACTTCCTCCCTTTGTCTACTGCCTCTCCTATCCTCTTCCTCCCTTTGTTTACAGCCTACACTATCCTCTTCCTCCCTTTGTTAACAGCCTACACTATCATCTTCCTCCCTTTGTTTACAGCCTACACTATCCTCTTCCTCCCTTTGTCTACTGCCTCTCCTATCCTCTTCCTCCCTTTGTTTACAGCCTACACTATCCTCTTCCTCCCTTTGTTTACAGCCTACACTATCCTCTTCCTCCCTTTGTTTACAGCCTACACTATCCTCTTCCTCCCTTTGTTTACAGCCTACACTATCCTCTTCCTCCCTTTGTTTACAGCCTACACAATCCTCTTCCTCCCTTTGTCTACTGCCTACACTATCCTCTTCCTCCCTTTGTTTACAGCTTACACTATCCTCTTCCTCCCTTTGTCTACTGCCTCTCCTATCCTCTTCCTCCCTTTGTCTACTGCCTCTCCTATCCTCTTCCTCCCTTTGTTTACAGCCTATACTATCCTCTTCCTCCCTTTGTTTACAGCTTACACTATCCTCTTCCTCCCTTTGTCTACTGCCTACACTATCCTCTTCCTCCCTTTGTTTACAGCCTACACTATCCTCTTCCTCCCTTTGTCTACTGCCTACACTATCCTCTTCCTCCCTTTGTTTACAGCCTACACTATCCTCCTCCTCCCTTTGTTTACAGCTTACACTATCCTCTTCCTCCCTTTGTCTACTGCCTACACTATCCTCTTCCTCCCTTTGTTTACAGCCTACACTATCCTCTTCCTCCCTTTGTCTACTGCCTCTCCTATCCTCTTCCTCCATTTGTTTACTGCCTCTCCTATCCTCTTCCTCCCTTTGTTTACAGCCTACTCTATCCTCTTCCTCCCTTTGTTTACTGCCTAAACTATCCTCTTCCTCCCTTTGTCTACTGCCTCTCCTATCCTCTTCCTCCCTTTGTTTACAGCCTACACTATCCTCTTCCTCCCTTTGTCTACTGCCTAAACTATCCTCTTCCTCTCTTTGTCTACTGCCTCTCCTATCCTCTTCCTCCCTTTGTTTACAGCCTACTCTATCCTCTTCCTCCCTTTGTTTACTGCCTAAACTATCCTCTTCCTCCCTTTGTCTACTGCCTCTCCTATCCTCTTCCTCCCTTTGTTTACAGCCTACACTATCCTCTTCCTCCCTTTGTCTACTGCCTCTCCTATCCTCTTCCTCCCTTTGTTTACAGCCTACACTATCCTCTTCCTCCCTTTGTTTACAGCCTACACTATCCTCTTCCTCCCTTTGTCTACTGCCTAAACTATCCTCTTCCTCTCTTTGTCTACTGTCTCTCCTATCAGCTTCCTCCCTTTGTTTACTGCCTCTCCTATCCTCTTCCTCCCTTTGTTTACAGCCTACTCTATCCTCTTCCTCCCTTTGTCTACTGCCTCTCCTATCCTCTTCCTCCCTTTGTCTACTGCCTCTCCTATCCTCTTCCTCCCTTTGTTTACAGCCTACACTATCCTCTTCCTCCCTTTGTCTACTGCCTCTCCTACCCTATTCCTCCCTTTGTTTACAGCCTACACTATCCCCTTCCTCCCTTTGTCTACTGCCTCTCCTATCCTCTTCCTCCCTTTGTCTACTGCCTCTCCTATCCTCTTCCTCCTTTTTGGAGACACCTGAAACCCCACCTCTTTAAGGAATACCTAGGATAGGATAAATCCTCCCTTTGTCCCCCTGAAAAGATTTAGATACTACTGTTCCACTGGAGGTCATAAGGTACAGTATCTCTGGATAAGAGCGTCTGCTAAATGACTTAAATGTAAATGTAAATGTTTGTTTAGAGCCTACTCTATCCTCTTCCTCCCTTTGTCTACTGCCTCTCCTATCCTCTTCCTCCCTTTGTTTACAGCCTACACTATCCTCTTCCTCCCTTTGTCTACTGCCTCTCCTATCCTCTTCCTCCCTTTGTTTACAGCATACACTATCCTCTTCCTCCCTTGTCTACTGCCTAAACTATCCTCTTCCTCCCTGTGTCTACAGCCTACTCTATCCTCTTCCTCCCTTTGTCTACTGCCTCTCCTATCCTCTTCCTCCCTTTGTTTACAGCCTACACTATCCTCTTCCTCCCTTTGTCTACTGCCTCTCCTATTCTCTTCCTCCCTTTGTCTATTGCCTCTCCTATCCTCTTCCTCCCTTTGTTTACAGCCTACACTATCCTCTTCCTCCCTTTGTCTACTGCCTCTCCTACCCTATTCCTCCCTTTGTTTACAGCCTACACTATCCTCTTCCTCCCTTTGTCTACTGCCTCTCCTATCCTCTTCCTCCCTTTGTCTACTGCCTCTCCTATCCTCTTCCTCCCTGTGTTTACAGCCTACTCTATCCTCTTCCTCCCTTTGTCTACTGCCTCTCCTATCCTCTTCCTCCCTTTGTTTACAGCCTACACTATCCTCTTCCTCCCTTTGTCTACTGCCTCTCCTATCCTCTTCCTCCCTTTGTTTACAGCATACACTATCCTCTTCCTCCCTTTGTCTACTGCCTAAACTATCCTCTTCCTCCCTGTGTCTACAGCCTACTCTATCCTCTTCCTCCCTTTGTCTACTGCCTCTCCTATCCTCTTCCTCCCTTTGTTTACAGCCTACACTATCCTCTTCCTCCCTTTGTCTACTGCCTCTCCTATTCTCTTCCTCCCTTTGTCTATTGCCTCTCCTATCCTCTTCCTCCCTTTGTTTACAGCCTACACTATCCACTTCCTCCCTTTGTCTATTGCCTCTCCTATCCTCTTCCTCCCTTTGTTTACAGCCTACACTATCATCTTCCTCCCTTTGTTTACAGCCTACTCTATCCTCTTCCTCCCTTTGTGTACTGCCTCTCCTATTCTCTTCCTCCCTTTGTCTATTGCCTCTCCTATCATCTTCCTCCCTTTGTTTACAGCCTACACTATCATCTTCCTCCCTTTGTTTACAGCCTACTCTATCCTCTTCCTCCCTTTGTCTACTGCCTCTCCTATCCTCTTCCTCCCTTTGTTTACAGCCTACACTATCCTCTTCCTCCCTTTGTCTACTGCCTCTCCTATCCTCTTCCTCCCTTTGTTTACAGCCTACACTATCCTCTTCCTCCCTTTGTCTACTGCCTCTCCTATCCTCTTCCTCCCTTTGTTTACAGCCTACACTATCCTCTTCCTCCCTTTGTCTACTGCCTCTCCTATCATCTTCCTCCCTTTGTTTACAGCCTACTCTATCATCTTCCTCCTTTGTTTACAGCCTCTCCTATCCTCTTCCTCCTTTGTCTACTGCCTCTCCTATCCTCTTCCTCCCTTTGTTTACTGCCTCACTATCCTCTTCCTCCCTTTGTTTACAGCCTACTCTATCCTCTTCCTCCCTTTGTTTACTGCCTCTCCTATCCTCTTCCTCCCTTTGTTTACAGCCTACTCTATCCTCTTCCTCTCTTTGTCTACTGCCTCTCTTACCCTATTCCTCCCTTTGTCTACTGCCTCTCCTATCCTCTTCCTCCCTTTGTCTACAGCCTACACTATCATCATCCTCCCTTTGTCTACTGCCTCTCCTATCCTCTTCCTCCCTATGTCTACTGCTTCTCCTATTCTCTTCCTCATTATGTCTACTGCCTCTCCTATCCTCTTCCTCCCTATGTCTACTGCTTCTCCTATTCTCTTCCTCATTATGTCTACTGCCTAAACTATCCTCTTCCTCCCTGTGTCTACAGCCTACACAATCCACTTCCTCCCTTTGTCTACTGCCTCTCCTATTCTCTTCCTCCCTTTGTCTACTGCCTCTCCTATCCTCTTCCTCCCTTTGTCTACTGCCTCTCCTATCCTCTTCCTCCCTTTGTTTACAGCCTACACTATCCTCTTCCTCCCTTTGTCTACTGCCTCTCCTATCCTCTTCCTCCCTTTGTTTACAGCATACACTATCCTCTTCCTCCCTTTGTCTACTGCCTCTCCTATCCTCTTCCTCCCTTTGTTTACAGCCTACACTATCCTCTTCCTCCCTTTGCTTACAGCCTACTCTATCCTCTTCCTCCCTTTGTCTACTGCCTCTCCTATTCTCTTCCTCCCTTTGTCTACTGCCTCTCCTATCCACTTCCTCCCTTTGTTTACAGCCTACTCTATCCTCTTCCTCCCTTTGTTTACAGCATACACTATCCTCTTCCTCCCTTTGTCTACTGCCTAAACTATCCTCTTCCTCCCTGTGTCTACAGCCTACTCTATCCTCTTCCTCCCTTTGTCTACTGCCTCTCCTATCCTCTTCCTCCCTTTGTTTACAGCATACACTATCCTCTTCCTCCCTTTGTCTACTGCCTCTCCTATCCTCTTCCTCCCTTTGTTTACAGCCTACACTATCCTCTTCCTCCCTTTGTTTACAGCCTACTCTATCCTCTTCCTCCCTTTGTCTACTGCCTCTCCTATCCTCTTCCTCCCTTTGTTTACTGCCTCTCCTATCCTCTTCCTCCCTTTGTTTACAGCCTACTCTATCCTCTTCCTCCCTTTGTCTACTGCCTCTCCTATCCTCTTCCTCCCTTTGTTTACAGCCTACACTATCCTCTTCCTCCCTTTGTCTACTGCCTCTCCTATCCTCTTCCTCCTTTGTTTACAGCCTACACTATCCTCTTCCTCCTTTGTCTACTGCCTAAACTATCCTCTTCCTCCTGTGTCTACAGCCTCACTATCCTCTTCCTCCCTTTGTCTACTGCCTCTCCTATCCTCTTCCTCCTTTGTTTACAGCTCTCCTATCCTCTTCCTCCCTTTGTCTACTGCCTCTCCTATCTCTCTTCCTCCCTTTGTCTATTGCCTCTCCTATCCTCTTCCTCCCTTTGTTTACAGCCTACACTATCCTCTTCCTCCCTTTGTCTACTGCCTCTCCTATTCTCTTCCTCCCTTTGTCTATTGCCTCTCCTATCCTCTTCCTCCCTTTGTTTACAGCCTACACTATCCACTTCCTCCCTTTGTCTACTGCCTCTCCTATTCTCTTCCTCCCTTTGTCTATTGCCTCTCCTATCCTCTTCCTCCCTTTGTTTACAGCCTACACTATCATCTTCCTCCCTTTGTTTACAGCCTACTCTATCCTCTTCCTCCCTTTGTCTACTGCCTCTCCTATTCTCTTCCTCCCTTTGTCTATTGCCTCTCCTATCATCTTCCTCCCTTTGTTTACAGCCTACACTATCATCTTCCTCCCTTTGTTTACAGCCTACTCTATCCTCTTCCTCCCTTTGTCTACTGCCTCTCCTATCCTCTTCCTCCCTTTGTTTACAGCCTACTCTATCCTCTTCCTCCCTTTGTCTACTGCCTCTCCTATCCTCTTCCTCCCTTTGTTTACAGCCTACTCTATCCTCTTCCTCCCTTTGTCTACTGCCTCTCCTATCCTCTTCCTCCCTTTGTTTACAGCCTACACTATCCTCTTCCTCCCTTGGTCTACTGCCTCTCCTACCCTATTCCTCCCTTTGTTTACAGCCTACTCTATCATCTTCCTCCCTTTGTTTACAGCCTACTCTATCCTCTTCCTCCCTTTGTCTACTGCCTCTCCTATCCTCTTCCTCCCTTTGTTTACAGCCTACACTATCCTCTTCCTCCCTTTGTTTACAGCCTACTCTATCCTCTTCCTCCCTTTGTCTACTGCCTCTCCTATCCTCTTCCTCCCTTTGTTTACTGCCTCTCCTATCCTCTTCCTCCCTTTGTTTACAGCCTACTCTATCCTCTTCCTCCCTTTGTTTACTGCCTCTCCTATCCTCTTCCTCCCTTTGTTTACAGCCTACTCTATCCTCTTCCTCTCTTTGTCTACTGCCTCTCCTACCCTATTCCTCCCTTTGTCTACTGCCTCTCCTATCCTCTTCCTCCCTTTGTCTACTGCCTCTCCTATCCTCTTCCTCCCTTTGTCTACTGCCTCTCCTATCCTCTTCCTCCCTTTGTTTACAGCCTACTCTGTCCTCTTCCTCCCTTTGTCTACTGCCTCTCCTATCCTCTTCCTCCCTTTGTTTACAGCATACACTATCCTCTTCCTCCCTTTGTCTACTGCCTAAACTATCCTCTTCCTCCCTGTGTCTACAGCCTACTCTATCCTCTTCCTCCCTTTGTCTACTGCCTCTCCTATCCTCTTCCTCCCTTTGTTTACAGCCTACACTATCCTCTTCCTCCCTTTGTCTACTGCTCTCCTATCCTCTTCCTCCCTTTGTCTATTGCCTCTCCTATCCTCTTCCTCCCTTTGTCTACAGCCTACACTATCCTCTTCCTCCCTTTGTCTACTGCCTCTCCTATCCTCTTCCTCCCTATGTCTACTGCCTAATATCCTCTTCCTCCCTTTGTCTACAGCCTACACTATCCTCTTCCTCCCTTTGTTTACAGCCTACACTATCCTCTTCCTCCCTTTGTTTACAGCCTATCCTATCCTCTTCCTCCCTTTGTCTACTGCCCTCTATCCTCTTCCTCCCTTTGTCTACTGCCTCTCCTATCCACTTCCTCCCTTTGTTTACTGCCTACTCCTATCCTCTTCCTCCCTTTGTTTACAGCCTACACTATCCTCTTCCTCCTTTGTCTACTGCCTCTCCTATCGACTTCCTCCCTTTGTTTACAGCCTACACTATCCTCTTCCTCCCTTTGTTTACAGCCTACACTATCCTCTTCCTCCCTTTGTTTACAGCCTACACTATCCTCTTCCTCCCTTTGTCTACTGCCTCTCCTATCCTCCTCCTCCCTTTGTTTACAGCCTACACTATCCTCTTCCTCCCTTTGTCTACTGCCTCTCCTACCCTATTCCTCCCTTTGTTTACAGCCTACTCTATCCTCTTCCTCCCTTTGTCTACTGCCTCTCCTACCCTATTCCTCCCTTTGTTTACTGCCTACTCTATCCTCTTCCTCCCTTTGTCTACTGCCTCTCCTATCCTCTTCCTCCCTTTGTCTACTGCCTCTCCTATCCTCTTCCTCCCTTTGTTTACAGCCTACTCTGTCCTCTTCCTCCCTTTGTCTACTGCCTCTCCTATCCTCTTCCTCCCTTTGTTTACAGCATACACTATCCTCTTCCTCCCTTTGTCTACTGCCTAAACTATCCTCTTCCTCCCTGTGTCTACAGCCTACTCTATCCTCTTCCTCCCTTTGTCTACTGCCTCTCCTATCCTCTTCCTCCCTTTGTTTACAGCCTACACTATCCACTTCCTCCCTTTGTCTACTGCCTCTCCTATTCTCTTCCTCCCTTTGTCTATTGCCTCTCCTATCCTCTTCCTCCCTTTGTCTACAGCCTACACTATCCTCTTCCTCCCTTTGTCTACTGCCTATCCTATTCTCTTCCTCCCTTTGTCTATTGCCTCTCCTATCCTCTTCCTCCCTTTGTCTACAGCCTACACTATCATCTTCCTCCCTTTGTCTACTGCCTCTCCTATCCTCTTCCTCCCTATGTCTACTGCTTCTCCTATTCTCTTCCTCATTATGTCTACTGCCTCTCCTATCCTCTTCCTCCCTATGTCTACTGCTTCTCCTATTCTCTTCCTCATTATGTCTACTGCCTAAACTATCCTCTTCCTCACTGTGTCTACAGCCTACACAATCCACTTCCTCCCTTTGTCTACTGCCTCTCCTATTCTCTTCCTCCCTTTGTCTACTGCCTCTCCTATCCTCTTCCTCCCTTTGTCTACTGCCTCTCCTATCCTCTTCCTCCCTTTGTTTACAGCCTACACTATCCTCTTCCTCCCTTTGTCTACTGCCTCTCCTATCCTCTTCCTCCCTTTGTTTACAGCCTACACTATCCTCTTCCTCCCTTTGTCTACTGCCTCTCCTATCCTCTTCCTCCCTTTGTTTACAGCCTACACTATCCTCTTCCTCCCTTTGCTTACAGCCTACTCTATCCTCTTCCTCCCTTTGTCTACTGCCTCTCCTATTATCTTCCTCCTTTGTCTACTGCTCTCCTATCATCTTCCTACCTTTGTCTACTGCCTAAACTATCGTCTTCCTCCCTGTGTCTACAGCCTACACTATCCACTTCCTCCCTTTGTTTACAGCCTACTCTATCCTCTTCCTCCCTTTGTTTACAGCCTACACTATCCTCTTCCTCCCTTTGCTTACAGCCTACTCTATCCTCTTCCTCCCTTTGTCTACTGCCTCTCCTATTATCTTCCTCCCTTTGTCTACTGCCTCTCCTATCATCTTCCTCCCTTTGTCTACTGCCTAAACTATCGTCTTCCTCCCTGTGTCTACAGCCTACACTATCCACTTCCTCCCTTTGTTTACAGCCTACTCTATCCTCTTCCTCCCTTTGTCTACTGCCTCTCCTATCCTCTTCCTCCCTTTGTTTACAGCATACACTATCCTCTTCCTCCCTTTGTCTACTGCCTAAACTATCCTCTTCCTCCCTGTGTCTACAGCCTACTCTATCCTCTTCCTCCCTTTGTCTACTGCCTCTCCTATCCTCTTCCTCCCTTTGTTTACAGCCTACTCTATCCTCTTCCTCCCTTTGTCTACTGCCTCTCCTATCCTCTTCCTCCCTATGTCTACTGCTTCTCCTATTCTCTTCCTCATTATGTCTACTGCCTAAACTATCCTCTTCCTCCCTGTGTCTACAGCCTACACAATCCACTTCCTCCCTTTGTTTACAGCCTACACTATCATCTTCCTCCCTTTGTCTACTGCCTAAACTATCCTCTTCCTCCCTGTGTCTACAGCCTACACAATCCACTTCCTCCCTTTGTTTACAGCCTACACTATCATCTTCCTCCCTTTGTCTACTGCCTAACTATCCTCTTCCTCCCTGTGTCTACAGCCTACACAATCCACTTCCTCCCTTTGTCTACAGCCTACACTATCCACTTCCTCCCTTTGTTTACAGCCTACTCTATCCTCTTCCTCCCTTTGTCTACTGCCTACTCTATCCTCTTCCTCCCTTTGTCTACTGCCTCTCCTATCCACTTCCTCCCTTTGTTTACCGCCTACACTATCCACATCCTCCCTTTGTTTACAGCCTACACTATCCTCTTCCTCCCTTTGTCTACTGCCTCTCCTATCGACTTCCTCCCTTTGTTTACAGCCTACACTATCCACTTCCTCCCTTTGTTTACAGCCTACACTATCCTCTTCCTCCCTTTGTTTACAGCCTACACTATCCTCTTCCTCCCTGTGTCTACTGCCTCTCCTATCCTCCTCCTCCCTTTGTTTACAGCCTACACTATCCTCTTCCTCCCTTTGTCTACTGCCTCTCCTACCCTATTCCTCCCTTTGTTTACAGCCTACTCTATCCTCTTCCTCCCTTTGTCTACTGCCTCTCCTACCCTATTCCTCCCTTTGTTTACAGCCTACTCTATCCTCTTCCTCCCTTTGTCTACTGCCTCTCCTATCCTCTTCCTCCCTTTGTTTACAGCGTACTCTATCCTCTTCCTCCCTTTGTCTACTGCCTCTCCTACCCTATTCCTCCCTTTGTTTACAGCCTACTCTATCCACTTCCTCCCTTTGTCTACTGCCTCTCCTATCCTCTTCCTCCCTTTGTCTACTGCCTAAACTGTCCTCTTCCTCCCTGTGTCTACAGCCTACTCTATCCTCTTCCTCCCTTTGTCTACTGCCTATCCTATCCTCTTCCTCCCTTTGTTTACAGCCTACACTATCCACTTCCTCCCTTTGTCTACTGCCTCTCCTATTCTCTTCCTCCCTTTGTCTACTGCCTCTCCTATCCTCTTCCTCCCTTTGTTTACAGCCTACACTATCATCTTCCTCCCTTTGTCTACTGCCTAAACTATCCTCTTCCTCCCTGTGTCTACAGCCTACACAATCCACTTCCTCCCTTTGTCTACTGCCTCTCCTATTCTCTTCCTCCCTTTGTCTACTGCCTCTCCTATCCTCTTCCTCCCTTTGTCTACTGCCTCTCCTATCCTCTTCCTCCCTTTGTTTACAGCCTCTCCTATCCACTTCCTCCCTTTGTTTACAGCCTATACTATCCACTTCCTCCCTATGTCTACTGCCTAAACTATCCTCTTCCTCCCTGTGTCTACTGCCTACTCTATCCTCTTCCTCCCTTTGTCTACTGCCTACTCTATCCTCTTCCTCCCTTTGTCTACTGCCTCTCCTATCCTCTTCCTCCATTTGTATACAGCCTAAACTATCATCTTCCTCCCTTTGTCTACTGCCTAAACTATCCTCTTCCTCCCTGTGTCTACTGCCTACTCTATCCTCTTCCTCCCTTTGTCTACTGCCTACTCTATCCTCTTCCTCCCTTTGTCTACTGCCTCTCCTATCCTCTTCCTCCATTTGTATACAGCCTAAACTATCATCTTCCTCCCTTTGTCTACTGCCTAAACTATCCTCTTCCTCCCTGTGTCTACAGCCTACACAATCCACTTCCTCCCTTTGTCTACAGCCTACTCTATCCTCTTCCTCCCTTTGTCTACTGCCTCTCCTATCCACTTCCTCCATTTGTTTACCGCCTACACTATCCACTTCCTCCCTTTGTTTACAGCCTACACTATCCTCTTCCTCCCTTTGTCTACTGCCTCTCCTATCCACTTCCTCCCTTTGTTTACAGCCTACACTATCCACTTCCTCCCTTTGTTTCTCTTCCTCCCTTTGTTTACAGCCTAAACTATCCTCTTCCTCCCTGTGTCTACTGCCTCTCCTATCCTCTTCCTCCCTTTGTTTACAGCCTACACTATCCTCTTCCTCCCTTTGTCTACTGCCTCTCCTATCCCCTATTCCTCCCTTTGTTTACAGCCTACTCTATCCTCTTCCTCCTTTGTCTACTGCCTCTCCTATCCTCTTCCTCCCTTTGTTTACAGCCTCTCCTATCCTCTTCCTCCTTTGTCTACTGCTCTCCTATCCTCTTCCTCCCTTTGTTTCTTCCTATCCTCTTCCTCCCTTTGTCTACTGCCTCTCCTATCCTATTCCTCCCTTTGTTTACAGCCTACACTATCCTCTTCCTCCCTTTGTCTACTGCCTCTATCCTCTTCCTCCCTTTGTCTACTGCCTAAACTATCCTCTTCCTCCCTTTGTTTACAGCCTACTCTATCCTCTTCCTCCCTTTGTCTACTGCCTCTCCTATCCTCTTCCTCCCTTTGTTTACAGCCTACACTATCCTCTTCCTCCCTTTGTCTACTGCCTCTCTATTCTCTTCCTCCTTTGTCTACTGCCTCTCCTATCTCTTCCTCCCTTTGTTTACAGCCCTCACTATCATCTTCCTCCCTTTGTCTACTGCCTCTCTATCCTCTTCCTTTGTCTACAGCCTACACTATCCTCTTCCTCCCTTTGTCTACTGCCTCTCCTATCCTCTTCCTCCCTTTGTCTACTGCCTCTCCTATCCTCTTCCTCCCTTTGTCTACTGCCTCTCCTATCCTCTTCCTCCCTTTGTTTACAGCCTACACTATCCACTTCCTCCCTTTGTCTACTGCCTCTCCTATCCTCTTCCTCCCTTTGTTTACAGCCTACACTATCCACTTCCTCCCTTTGTTTACAGCCTACACTATCCACTTCCTCCCTATGTCTACTGCCTAAACTATCCTCTTCCTCCCTGTGTCTACTGCCTACTCTATCCTCTTCCTCCCTTTGTCTACTGCCTACTCTATCCTCTTCCTCCCTTTGTCTACTGCCTCTCCTATCCTCTTCCTCCATTTGTTTACAGCCTAAACTATCCTCTTCCTCCCTTTGTTTACAGCCTAAACTATCCTCTTCCTCCCTTTGTTTACAGCCTACACTATCCTCTTCCTCCCTTTGTCTACTGCCTCTCCTACCCTATTCCTCCCTTTGTTTACAGCCTACCCTATCCTCTTCCTCCCTTTGTCTACTGCCTCTCCTATCCTCTTCCTCCCTTTGTTTATAGCCTACACTATCATCTTCCTCCCTTTGTCTACTGCCTGAACTATCCTCTTCCTCCCTGTGTCTACAGCCTACACAATCCACTTCCTCGCTTTGTCTACTGCCTCTCCTATTCTCTTCCTCCCTTTGTCTACTGCCTCTCCTATCCTCTTCCTCCCTTTGTTTACAGCCTACACTATCATCTTCCTCCCTTTGTCTACTGCCTACTCTATCTTCTTCCTCCCTTTGTCTACTGCCTCTCCTATCCTCTTCCTCCATTTGTTTACAGCCTACTCTATCCTCTTCCTCCCTTTGTCTACTGCCTCTCCTATTCTCTTCCTCCCTTTGTCTACTGCCTCTCCTATCATCTTCCTCCCTTTGTCTACTGCCTCTCCTATCCTCTTCCTCCCTTTGTCTACTGCCTCTCCTATCATCTTCCTCCCTTTGTCTACTGCCTCTCCTATCCTCTTCCTCCCTTTGTTTACAGCCTACACTATCCACTTCCTCCCTTTGTTTACAGCCTACTCTATCCTCTTCCTCCCTTTGTCTACTGCCTCTCCTATCTTCTTCCTCCCTTTGTTTACAGCCTACTCTATCCTCTTCCTCCTTTGTCTACTGCCTCTCCTACCCTATTCCTCCCTTTGTTTACAGCCTACTCTATCCTCTTCCTCCCTTTGTTTACAGCCTACTCTATCCTCTTCCTCCCTTTGTCTACTGCCTCTCCTATCCTCTTCCTCCCTTTGTTTACAGCCTACTCTATCCTCTTCCTCCCTTTGTTTACAGCCTACACTATCCTCTTCCTCCCTTTGTTTACAGCCTACACTATCCTCTTCCTCCCTTTGTCTACTGCCTAAACTATCCTCTTCCTCCCTGTGTCTACAGCCTACTCTATCCTCTTCCTCCCTTTGTCTACTGCCTCTCCTATCCTCTTCCTCCTTTGTTTACAGCCTACACTATCCACTTCCTCCCTTTGTCTACTGCCTCTCCTATTCTCTTCCTCCCTTTGTCTACTGCCTCTCCTATTCTCTTCCTCCCTTTGTCTACAGCCGACACTATCATCTTCCTCCCTTTGTCTACTGCCTCTCCTATCCTAATCCTCCCTATGTCTACTGCTTCTCCTATTCTCTTCCTCATTATGTCTACTGCCTCTCCTATCCTCTTCCTCCCTTTGTCTACTGCCTAAACTACCCTCTTCCTCCCTGTGTCTACAGCCTAGACTATCCACTTCCTCCCTTTGTCTACTGCCTCTCCTATTCTCTTCCTCCCTTTGTCTACAGCCTACACTATCCTCTTCCTCCCTTTGTTTACAGCCTACACTATCATCTTCCTCCCTTTGTCTACTGCCTCTCCTATCCTCTTCCTCCCTATGTCTACTGATTCTCCCATCCTCTTCCTCCCTATGTCTACTGCTTCTCATATTCTCTTCCTCATTATGTCTACTGTCTATGCTATCCTCTTCCTCCCATTGTCTACCGCCTTCACTATCCTCTTCCTCCCTATGTCTACTGAATCTCCTATCCTCTTCCTCCCTTTGTCTACCGCCTACACTATCCTCTTCCTCCCTATGTCTACTGGCTATCCTATCCTCTTCCTCATTATGTCTACTGCATCTCCTATCCTCTTCCTCCCTATGTCTACTGCTTCTCCTATTCTCTTCCTCATTATGTCTACTGCCTAAACTATCCTCTTCCTCCCTGTGTCTACAGCCTACACTATCCACTTCCTCCCTATGTCTACTGCCTCTCCTATCCTCTTCCTCCCTTTGTCTACTGCCTACACTATCCTCTTCCTCCCTTTGTTTACAGCCTACACTATCCTCTTCCTCCCTTTGTCTACTGCCTCTCCTATCCTCTTCCTCCCTTTGTCTACTGCCTCTCCTATCATCTTCCTCCCTTTGTCTACTGCCTCTCCTATCCTCTTCCTCCCTTTGTTTACAGCCTACACTATCCACTTCCTCCCTTTGTTTACAGCCTACTCTATCCTCTTCCTCCCTTTGTCTACTGCCTCTCCTATCTTCTTCCTCCCTTTGTTTACAGCCTACTCTATCCTCTTCCTCCCTTTGTCTACTGCCTCTCCTACCCTATTCCTCCCTTTGTTTACAGCCTACTCTATCCTCTTCCTCCCTTTGTTTACAGCCTACTCTATCCTCTTCCTCCCTTTGTCTACTGCCTCTCCTATCCTCTTCCTCCCTTTGTTTACAGCCTACTCTATCCTCTTCCTCCCTTTGTTTACAGCCTACACTATCCTCTTCCTCCCTTTGTTTACAGCCTACACTATCCTCTTCCTCCCTTTGTCTACTGCCTAAACTATCCTCTTCCTCCCTGTGTCTACAGCCTACTCTATCCTCTTCCTCCCTTTGTCTACTGCCTCTCCTATCCTCTTCCTCCCTTTGTTTACAGCCTACACTATCCACTTCCTCCCTTTGTCTACTGCCTCTCCTATTCTCTTCCTCCCTTTGTCTACTGCCTCTCCTATTCTCTTCCTCCCTTTGTCTACAGCCGACACTATCATCTTCCTCCCTTTGTCTACTGCCTCTCCTATCCTAATCCTCCCTATGTCTACTGCTTCTCCTATTCTCTTCCTCATTATGTCTACTGCCTCTCCTATCCTCTTCCTCCCTTTGTCTACTGCCTAAACTACCCTCTTCCTCCCTGTGTCTACAGCCTAGACTATCCACTTCCTCCCTTTGTCTACTGCCTCTCCTATTCTCTTCCTCCCTTTGTCTACAGCCTACACTATCCTCTTCCTCCCTTTGTTTACAGCCTACACTATCATCTTCCTCCCTTTGTCTACTGCCTCTCCTATCCTCTTCCTCCCTATGTCTACTGATTCTCCCATCCTCTTCCTCCCTATGTCTACTGCTTCTCCTATTTTCTTCCTCATTATGTCTACTGTCTATGCTATCCTCTTCCTCCCATTGTCTACCGCCTTCACTATCCTCTTCCTCCCTATGTCTACTGAATCTCCTATCCTCTTCCTCCCTTTGTCTACCGCCTACACTATCCTCTTCCTCCCTATGTCTACTGGCTATCCTATCCTCTTCCTCATTATGTCTACTGCATCTCCTATCCTCTTCCTCCCTATGTCTACTGCTTCTCCTATTCTCTTCCTCATTATGTCTACTGCCTAAACTATCCTCTTCCTCCCTGTGTCTACAGCCTACACTATCCACTTCCTCCCTATGTCTACTGCCTCTCCTATCCTCTTCCTCCCTTTGTCTACTGCCTACACTATCCTCTTCCTCCCTTTGTTTACAGCCTACACTATCCTCTTCCTCCCTTTGTCTACTGCCTCTCCTATCCTCTTCCTCCCTTTGTCTACTGCCTCTCCTGTTCTCTTCCTCCCTTTGTCTACTGCCTCTCCTATCCTCTTCCTCCCTTTGTTTACAGCCTACACTATCATCTTCCTCCCTTTGTCTACTGCCTAAACTATCATCTTCCTCCCTTTGTCTACCGCCTACACTATCCTCTTCCTCCCTATGTCTACTGGCCTATCCTATCCTCTTCCTCCCTATGTCTACTGGCTATCCTATCCTCTTCCTCCCTATGTCTACTGCCTCTCCTATCCTCCTCCTCCCTTTGTTTACAGCCTACACTATCCTCTTCCTCCCTATGTCTACTGGCTATCCTATCCTCTTCCTCCCTTTGTTACTGGATCCTATCCTCTTCCTTTGTTTACAGGCTATCCTATCCTCTTCCTCCCTTTGTCTACTGCCTCACTATCCTCTTCCTCCCTTGTCTACAGCCTACACTATCCTCTTCCTCCCTTTGTCTACTGGCTCTCCTATCCTCTTCCTCCCTTTGTCTACAGCCTACACTATCCTCTTCCTCCCTATGTCTACTGGCTCTCCTATCCTCTTCCTCCTATTTTCTACAGCCTACACTATCCTCTTCCTCCCTATGTCTACTGCCTATCCTATCCTCTTCCTCCCTTGTCTACAGCCTTCTCACTATCCTCTTCCTCCCTATGTCTACTGGCTATCCTATCCTATTCCTCCCTTTGTCTCCTATCTTCTTCCTCCCTTTGTCTACCGCCTACACTATCCTCTTCCTCCCTATGTCTACTGGCTCTCCTATCCTCTTCCTCCCCTTTGTCCTCCCTCCTCTTCCTCCCTTTGTTTACAGCCACACTATCCTCTTCCTCCCTTTGTCTACTGCCTCTCCTATCCTCTCTTCCTCCCTATGTCTACAGCCTCCTATCCTCTTCCTCCCTATGTCTACTGCTTCTCCTATTCTCTTCCTCATTATGTCTACTGCCTAAACTATCCTCTTCCTCCCTGTGTCTACAGCCTACACTATCCACTTCCTCCCTATGTCTACTGCCTCTCCTATCCTCTTCCTCCCTTTGTCTACTGCCTACACTATCCTCTTCCTCCCTTTGTTTACAGCCTACACTATCCTCTTCCTCCCTTTGTCTACTGCCTCTCCTATCCTCTTCCTCCCTTTGTCTACTGCCTCTCCTGTTCTCTTCCTCCCTTTGTCTACTGCCTCTCCTATCCTCTTCCTCCCTTTGTTTACAGCCTACACTATCATCTTCCTCCCTTTGTCTACTGCCTAAACTATCATCTTCCTCCCTTTGTCTACCGCCTACACTATCCTCTTCCTCCCTATGTCTACTGGCTATCCTATCCTCTTCCTCCCTATGTCTACTGGCTATCCTATCCTCTTCCTCCCTATGTCTACTGACTCTCCTATCCTCCTCCTCCCTTTGTCTACCGCCTACACTATCCTCTTCCTCCCTATGTCTACTGGCTATCCTATCCTCTTCCTCCCTATGTCTACTGGATATCCTATCCTCTTCCTCCCAATGTCTACTGGCTATCCTATCCTCTTCCTCCCTTTGTCTACCGCCTTCACTATCCTCTTCCTCCCTTTGTCTACCGCCTACACTATCCTCTTCCTCCCTATGTCTACTGGCTATCCTATCCTCTTCCTCCCTATGTCTACAGCCTACACTATCCTCTTCCTCCCTATGTCTACTGGCTATCCTATCCTCTTCCTCCCTATGTCTACAGCCTACACTATCCTCTTCCTCCCTATGTCTACTGGCTATCCTATCCTCTTCCTCCCTTTGTCTACAGCCTACACTATCCTCTTCCTCCCTATGTCTACTGGCTATTCTATCCTCTTCCTCCCTTTGTATACCGCCTACACTATCCTCTTCCTCCCTATGTCTACTGGCTATCCTATCCTCTTCCTCCCTATGTCTACTGGCTATCCTATCCTCTTCCTCCCTTTGTTTACAGCCTACACTATCATCTTCCTCCCTTTGTCTACTGCCTCTCCTATCCTCTTCCTTCCTATGTCTACTGATTCTCCCATCCTCTTCCTCCCTATGTCTACTGCTTCTCCTATTCTCTTCCTCATTATGTCTACTGTCTATGCTATCCTCTTCCTCCCATTGTCTACCGCCTTCACTATCCTCTTCCTCCCTATGTCTACTGGCTATCCTATCCTCTTCCTCCCTTTGTCTACCGCCTACACTATCCTCTTCCTCCCTTTGTCTACTGCCTATACTATCTTCTTCCTCTCTATGTCTACTGCCTACTCTATCCTCTTCCTCCCTTTGTTTACTGCCTCTCCTATCCTCTTCCTCCCTTTGTTTACAGCCTACTCTATCCTCTTCCTCTCTTTGTCTACTGCCTCTCCTACCCTATTCCTCCCTTCGTCTACTGCCTCTCCTATTCTCTTCCTCCCTTTGTCTACTGCCTCTCCTATCATCTTCCTCCCTTTGTCTACTGCCTCTCCTATCCTCTTCCTCCCTTTGTCTACTGCCTCTCCTATCATCTTCCTCCCTTTGTCTACTGCCTCTCCTATCCTCTTCCTCCCTTTGTTTACAGCCTACACTATCCACTTCCTCCCTTTGTTTACAGCCTACTCTATCCTCTTCCTCCCTTTGTCTACTGCCTCTCCTATCTTCTTCCTCCCTTTGTTTACAGCCTACTCTATCCTCTTCCTCCCTTTGTCTACTGCCTCTCCTACCCTATTCCTCCCTTTGTTTACAGCCTACTCTATCCTCTTCCTCCCTTTGTTTACAGCCTACTCTATCCTCTTCCTCCCTTTGTCTACTCTCCTATCCTCTTCCTCCCTATCCTATCCTCTTCCTCCCTTTGTTTACAGCCTATCCTCTTCCTCCCTTTTTTCCAGCCTACACCTATCCTCTTCCTCCCTTTGTCTACTGCCTAAACTATCCTCTTCCTCCCTTTGTTTACTATCCCTACTCCTCCTATCCTCTTCCTCCCTTTGTCTACAGCCTACACTATCCTCTTCCTCCCTTTCTTACAGCTCTACACTATCCTCTTCCTCCCTTTGTCTACTGCCTCTCCTATTCCTCTTCCTCCTCTGTCTCCTCCTTTGTCTACTGCCTCTCCTATCCTCTTCCTCCTTGTCTCTGCCTCTCCTATTCTCTTCCTCCTTTGTCTACAGCCGACACTATCATCTTCCTCCCTTTGTCTACTGCCTCTCTATCCTCTAATCCTCCCTATGTCTACTGCTTCTCCTATTCTCTTCCTCATTATGTCTACTGCCTCTCCTATCCTCTTCCTCCTTTGTCTACTGCCTAAACTACCCTCTTCCTCCCTGTGTCTACAGCCTAGACTATCCACTTCCTCCTTTGTCTACTGCCTCCTATTCTCTTCCTCCCTTTGTCTACAGCCTACACTATCCTCTTCCTCCCTTTGTTTACAGCCTACACTATCATCTTCCTCCCTTTGTCTACTGCCTCTCCTATCCTCTTCCTCCCTATGTCTACTGATTCTCCCATCCTCTTCCTCCCTATGTCTACTGCTTCTCCTATTCTCTTCCTCATTATGTCTACTGTCTATGCTATCCTCTTCCTCCCATTGTCTACCGCCTTCACTATCCTCTTCCTCCCTATGTCTACTGAATCTCCTATCCTCTTCCTCCCTTTGTCTACCGCCTACACTATCCTCTTCCTCCCTATGTCTACTGGCTATCCTATCCTCTTCCTCCCTATGTCTACTGCTTCTCCTATTCTCTTCCTCATTATGTCTACTGCCTAAACTATCCTCTTCCTCCCTGTCTATGCCTACACTATCCACTATGTCCTACACTATCCACTTCCTCCCTTTGTCTACTGCCTCTCCTATCCTCTTCCTCCTTTGTCCTGCCTCTCCTTTCTTCTCCCTTTGCCCACACTATCCTCTTCCTCCCTTTGTTTACAGCCTACACTATCCTCTTCCTCCCTTTGTCTACTGCCTCTCCTATCCTCTTCCTCCCTTTGTCTACTGCCTCTCCTGTTCTCTTCCTCCCTTTGTCTACTGCCTCTCCTATCCTCTTCCTCCCTTTGTTTACAGCCTACACTATCATCTTCCTCCCTTTGTCTACTGCCTAAACTATCATCTTCCTCCCTTTGTCTACTGCCTCTCCTATTCTCTTCCTCCCTTTGTCTACAGCCTACACTATCATCTTCCTCCCTTTGTCTACTGCCTCTCCTATCCCCTTCCTCCCTATGTCTGCTGCTTCTCCTATTCTCTTCCTCATTATGTCTACTGTCCTCCTCATTATGTCTACTGTCCTCCTCCTCCCTTTGTCTACCGCCTACACTATCCTCTTCCTCCCTATGTCTACTGGCTATCCTATCCTCTTCCTCCCTATGTCTACTGTCTACATTTACATTTAAGTCATTTAGCAGACACTCTTATCCAGAGCGACTTACAAATTGGTGCTTTCACCTTATGCCATCCAGTGGAACAGCTGCTTTACAATAGTGCATCTAAGTCTTTTAAGGGGGGGAGGGGGGTGTGAAGGATTACTTTATCCTATCCTAGGTATTCCTTAAAGAGGTGGGGTTTCAGGTGTCTCCGGAAGGTGGTGATTGACTCCACTGTCCTGGCGTCGTGAGGGAGTTTGTTCCACCATTGGGGGGCCAGAGCAGCGAACAGTTTTGACTGGGCTGAGCGGGAACTGTACTTCCTCAGTGGTAGGGAGGCAAGCAGGCCAGAGGTGGATGAACGCAGTGCCCTTGTTTGGGTGTAGGGCCTGATCAGAGCCTGGAGGTACTGAGGTGCCGTTCCCCTCACAGCTCCATGTCTACTGGCTATCCTATCCTCTTCCTCCCTATGTCTACTGGCTATCCTATCCTCCTCCTCCCTTTGTCTACCGCCTACACTATCCTCTTCCTCCCTATGTCTACTGGCTATCCTATCCTCTTCCTCCCTATGTCTACTGGCTATCCTATCCTCTTCCTCCCTATGTCTACTGACTCTCCTCCCTTTATCGCCTCCTCCTCCCTTTGTCTACCGCCTATCACTATCCTCTTCCTCCCTATGTCTACTGGCTATCCTATCCTCTTCCTCCCTATGTCTATCCTCTTCCTGGCTATCCTATCCTCTTCCTCCCTATGTCTACTATCCTTCCTCCCTATGTCTACTGGCTATCCTATCCTCTTCCTCCCTATGTCTACTGGATATCCTATCCTCTTCCTCCCAATGTCTACTGGCTATCCTATCCTCTTCCTCCCTTTGTCTACCACCTTCACTATCCTCTTCCTCCCTTTGTCTACCGCCTACACTATCCTCTTCCTCCCTATGTCTACTGGCTATCCTATCCTCTTCCTCCCTATGTCTACAGCCTACACTATCCTCTTCCTCCCTATGTCTACTGGCTATCCTATCTACTTCCTCTCTATGTCTACAGCCTAAACTATCCTCTTCCTCCCTATGTCTACTGGCTATCCTATCCTCTTCCTCCCTATGTCTACAGCCTACACTATCCTCTTCCTCCCTATGTCTACTGGCTATTATATCCTCTTCCTCCCTTTGTCTACCGCCTACACTATCCTCTTCCTCCCTATGTCTACTGGCTATCCTATCCTCTTCCTCCCTATGTCTACTGGCTATCCTATCCTCTTCCTCCCTTTGTTTACAGCCTACACTATCATCTTCCTCCCTTTGTCTACTGCCTCTCCTATCCTCTTCCTCCCTATGTCTACTGATTCTCCCATCCTCTTCCTCCCTATGTCTACTGCTTCTCCTATTCTCTTCCTCATTATGTCTACTGTCTATGCTATCCTCTTCCTCCCATTGTCTACCGCCTTCACTATCCTCTTCCTCCCTATGTCTACTGGCTATCCTATCCTCTTCCTCCCTTTGTCTACCGCCTACACTATCCTCTTCCTCCCTTTGTCTACTGCCTATACTATCTTCTTCCTCTCTATGTCTACTGCCTATACTATCCTCTTCCTCTCTATGTCTACTGGCTATCCTATCCTCTTCCTCCCTTTGTCTACCGCCTACACTATCCTCTTCCTCCCTTTGTCTACTGCCTATACTATCTTCTTCCTCTCTATGTCTACTGCCTATACTATCCTCTTCCTCTCTATGTCTACTGCCTATACTATCTACTTCCTCTCTATGTCTACTGCCTATACTATCTACTTCCTCTCTATGTCTACTGCCTATACTCTCCTCTTCCTCTCTATGTCTACTGCCTATACTATCTACTTCCTCTCTATCCTGCCTATACTCCTCTTCCTCTCTATGTCTACTGCCTATACTATCTACTTCCTCTCTATTCACTGCCTATACTATCTACTTCCTCTCTATGTCTACTGCCTATACTATCCTCTTCCTCTCTATGTCTACTGCCTATACTATCTACTTCCTCTCTATGTCTACTGCCTATACTATCTACTTCCTCCCTATGTCTACTGGCTATCCTATCCTCTTCCTCCCTATGTCTACTGGATATCCTATCCTCTTCCTCCCAATGTCTACTGGCTATCCTATCCTCTTCCTCCCTTTGTCTACCGCCTTCACTATCCTCTTCCTCCCTTTGTCTACCGCCTACACTATCCTCTTCCTCCCTATGTCTACTGGCTATCCTATCCTCTTCCTCCCTATGTCTACAGCCTACACTATCCTCTTCCTCCCTATGTCTACTGGCTATCCTATCCTCTTCCTCCCTATGTCTACAGCCTAAACTATCCTCTTCCTCCCTTTGTCTACTGCCTATACTATCTTCTTCCTCTCTATGTCTACTGCCTATACTATCCTCTTCCTCTCTATGTCTACTGCCTATACTAGCTACTTCCTCTCTATGTCTACTGCCTATACTATTACATTTTACATTTACATTTAAGTCATTTAGCAGACGCTCTTATCCTCTCTATGTCTACTGGATATCCTATCCTCTTCCTCCCTATGTCTACTGGCTATCCTATCCTCTTCCTCCCTATGTCTACTGGATATCCTATCCTCTTCCTCCCAATGTCTACTGGCTATCCTATCCTCTTCCTCCCTTTGTCTACCGCCTTCACTATCCTCTTCCTCCCTTTGTCTACCGCCTACACTATCCTCTTCCTCCCTATGTCTACTGGCTATCCTATCCTCTTCCTCCCTATGTCTACTGGCTATCCTATCCTCTTCCTCCCTTTGTTTACAGCCTACACTATCATCTTCCTCCCTTTGTCTACTGCCTCTCCTATCCTCTTCCTCCCTATGTCTACTGATTCTCCCATCCTCTTCCTCCCTATGTCTACTGCTTCTCCTATTCTCTTCCTCATTATGTCTACTGTCTATGCTATCCTCTTCCTCCCATTGTCTACCGCCTTCACTATCCTCTTCCTCCCTATGTCTACTGGCTATCCTATCCCTCTTCCTCCCTTTGTCTACCGCCTACACACTATCCTCTTCCTCCCTTTGTCTACTGCCTATACTATCTTCTTCCTCTCTATGTCTACTGCCTATACTATCCTCTTCCTCTCTATGTCTACTGGCTATCCTATCCTCTTCCTCCCTTTGTCTACCGCCTACACTATCCTCTTCCTCCCTTTGTCTACTGCCTATACTATCTTCTTCCTCTCTATGTCTACTGCCTATACTATCCTCTTCCTCTCTATGTCTACTGCCTATACTATCTACTTCCTCTCTATGTCTACTGCCTATACTATCTTCTTCCTCTCTATGTCTACTGCCTATACTATCTACTTCCTCTCTATGTCTACTACCTATACTCTCCTCTTCCTCTCTATGTCTACTGCCTATACTATCTATCTACTGCCTATACTCTCTCTTCCTCTCTATGTCTACTGCCTATACTATCTACTTCCTCTCTATGTCTACTGCCTATACTATCTTCTTCCTCTCTATGTCTACTGCCTATACTATCTACTTCCTCTCTATGTCTACTGCCTATACTATCTACTTCCTCTCTATGTCTACTGCCTATACTATCTACTTCCTCTCTATGTCTACTGCCTATACTATCCTCTTCCTCTCTATGTCTACTGCCTATACTATCCTCTTCTTCCCTTTGTCTCTTGCTCTCCTTTCCACACCATTTCATTCCCGCCCTCATTCTCTTCCACACCTTCTCATCAAGTTGTAAAATAGCGAACTTTCTCTTTAACAAGTGCTGCTCTTGACAGCAAGATTACATTTGATCAGATATAGCGTTGGTAAGGAAATTATTTCTGGAGGGGGAGAATACTTCTGCCAAAAAACTATCACGGAACAACTCTCTCTCTCTGTCTCTCTCTGTCTCTCTCTCTGTCTCTCTCTCTCTCGCTGTCTCTGTCTCTCTCTCTCTCTCTCTCTCTCTCTCTCTCTCTCTCTCTCTCTGTCTCTCTCTCTCTCTCTCTCTCTCTCTCTCTCTCTCTCTCGCTGTCTCTCTCTCTCTGTCTCTCTCTCTCGCTGTCTCTCTGTCTCTCTGTCTCTGTCTCTCTCTCTCTCTCTCTCTCTCTGTCTCGCTCTCTCTCGCTGTCTCTCTCTCTCTGTCTCTCTCTCTCTGTCTCTCTCTCTCTCTGTCTCTCTCTCTCTCTCTGTCTCTCTCTGTCTCTCTCTCTCTCTCTCTCTCTCTCTCTCTCTCTCTCTCTCTCGCTGTCTCTCTCTCTCTGTCTCTCTCTCTCTCGCTGTCTCTCTCTCTCTCTCTCGCTGTCTCTCTCTCTCTGTCTCTCTCTCTCGCTGTCTCTCTCTCTCTCTCTGTCTCGCTCTCTCTCGCTGTCTCTCTCTCGCTGTCTCTCTCTCTCTGTCTCTCTCTCTCTCTCTCTCTCTCTCTCTCTCTCTCTCTCTCTCTCTCTCTCTCTCTCTCTCTTGCTCTGTTTTTTTGTTAATTCTTTCCAATGTGTCAAGTAATTATCTTTTTGTTTTCTCATGATTTGGTTGGGTCTAATTGTGCTGTTGTCCTGGGGCTCTGTAGGGTGTGTTTGTGTTTGTGAACAGAGCCCCAGGACCAGCTTGCTTAGGGGACTCTTCTCCAGGTTCATCTCTCTGTAGGTGATGGCTTTGTTATGGAAGGTTTGTGAATCGCTTCCTTTTAGGTGGTTGTAGAATTTAACGGCTCTTTTCTGGATTTTGATAATTAGTGGGTATCGGCCTAATTCTGCTCTGCATGCATTATTTGTCATGTATTGTCATGTTATGTCTTGTTCCTGTTCTTTCTCTTCACTTCGTTTCCCCCTGCTGGTCGTATTAGGTTACCTTCTCTCCCTTTCCTTCCCCCAGCTGTTCCTCATCTCCTCTAACTACCTCGTTTACTCTCTCCCACCTGTTCCCTTTTTTCCCTCTGATTAGGTCTCTATTTCTCTCTCTGTTTCTGCTTCTGTCTTTGTCAGATTCTCGTTTGCTTCACCCTTGTCCCGTCCTGTCGTAATCTGCCTCTTCATCAGATGCTACGTGTGATCAGGTACCTCTGTCCTCTACAACCCGCGCCTACCCGGAGAGACCAGCAGTCTGTTGCCGCTAACCCTGCTATTCTCCTCTGCTGCTAGAAGGGGACTCTCCTGTAAAGATCAGAGGACTTTATGATTTATTTGTCGCCCTCTCTGCGGGTTGTCTATTTTGTCAACCGACACATCTGAAGAGGATTTATGTCTTCCCTGTGTTTGGACTCTGTTTCTGTTAAACCGCTTTTGGGTCCTCACTCACCTGCATAACATTATTTGGTGTTTTACGTTGTACACGGAGGATATTTTTGCAGAATTCTGCGTGCAGAGTCTCAATTTGGTGTTTGTCCCATTTTGTGAAGTCTTGGTTGGTGAGCGGACCCCAGACCTCACAACCATAAAGGGCAATGGGCTCTATGACTGATTCAAGTATTTTTAGCCAAATCCTAATTGGTATGTTGAAATTTATGTTTCTATTGATGGCATAGAATGCCCTTCTTGCCTTGTCTCTCAGATCGTTCACAGCTTTGTGGAAGTTACCTGTGGCGCTGATGTTTAGGCCAAGGTATGTATAGTTTTTTGTGTGCTTTAGGGCAACAGTGTCTAGATGGAATTTGTATTTGTGGTCCTGGTGACTGGACCTTTTTTGGAACACCATTATTTTGGTCTTACTGAGATTTACTGTCAGGGCCCAGGTCTGACAGAATCTGTGCATAAGATCTAGGTGCTGCTGTAGGCCCTCCTTGGTTGGTGACAGAAGCACCAGATCATCAGCAAACAGCAGACATTTGACTTCGGATTCTAGCAGGGGGAGGCCGGGTGCTGCAGACTTTTCTAGTGCCCGTGCCAATTCGTTGATATATATGTTGAAGAGGGTGGGGCTTAAGCTGCATCCCTGTCTAACCCCACGACCCTGTGTGAAGAAATGTGTGTGTTTTTTGCCAATTTTAACCGCACACTTGTTGTTTGTGTACATGGATTTTATAATGTCGTATGTTTTACCCCCAACACCACTTTCCATCAGTTTGTATAGCAGACCCTCATGCCAGATTGAGTCGAAGGCTTTTTTGAAATCAACAAAGCATGAGAAGACTTTGCCTTTGTTTTGGTTTGTTTGGTTGTCAATTAGGGTGTGCAGTGTGAATACATGGTCTGTTGTACGGTAATTTGGTAAAAAGCCAATTTGACATTTGCTCAGTACATTGTTTTCATTGAGGAAATGTACGAGTCTGCTGTTAATAATAATGCAGAGGATTTTCCCAAGGTTACTGTTAACACATATTCCACGGTAGTTATTGGGGTCAAATTTGTCTCCACTTTTGTGGATTGGGGTGATCAGTCCTTGGTTCCAAATATTGGGGAAGATGCCAGAGCTAAGTATGATGTTAACCTCTTAGTCCGCCCCATCCCGCATGCGGTATCGTTACTACAGCCTCAAGCTCATTAGCATAACGCAACATTAGCGATTTTTAAAAATCGCAAATGAAACAAAATAAATATGCCTGTTCTCAAGCTTATCCTTTTCTTAACAATCCTGTCGTCTCAGATTTTCAAAATATGCTTTAGAACCAGAGAAAATCACTAATTTGTGTAAGAGTGGTGATAGCTAGCTTAGCGTTAGCATTAGCATTTAGCACGCAACATATTCACAAAAACCAGCCAAGGAATCAAATAAAATAATTTACCTTTGAAGAACTTCAGATGTTTCAATGAGGAGACTCTCAGTTACATAGCAGATGTCCAGTTTTTCCTGAAAGATTCTTGTGTAGGACACATCGTTCCCTTTTGTTACTATGCATATGCCTACCGAAACTAACCGAAAATTCAGTGACCTACATGTCAAACTTTTTTCCGAATTAACTCCATAATATTGACTGAAACATGGAAAACGTTGTTTGAATCAATCCTGAAGGTGGTTTGTCATATTTCTCTCCGTTGAAAGCACCGTCCTTGTAGCCTGGTTTGTTCTGAGATTTGAATGGAAAAATACCGGGACCTGACTTTTGCGCACCAATTGCCACGCAGCCACCTAGCGGGACACCTGGTAAATGTAGTCTCTTATGGTCAATCTTCCAATGATATGCCTACAAATACGTCACAATGCTGCAGAGACCTTGGGGAAACAAGAGAAAGAGTCCGTTGATTCCTGTCGCATTCACAGCCATATAAGGCGATCATGGAAAACGTAGCCTCAGAAATCCTGTGCATTTCCTGGTCGGTCATACATCTTGGTTTTGCCCGAAACATTTGT
Source organism: Oncorhynchus nerka (assembly GCF_034236695.1). Taxonomy (NCBI): domain Eukaryota; kingdom Metazoa; phylum Chordata; class Actinopteri; order Salmoniformes; family Salmonidae; genus Oncorhynchus; species Oncorhynchus nerka. The sequence continues at coordinate 15,260,571 of NC_088408.1, forward strand.
TCTAAGGGACTCACAGTGAAAATCTTTGCATTTCTGGAAACGTAAGACTGTCTTCTTTCCAAAGCTATCAATTCCAAGCATATTCGAGCATCTTTTCGTGACAAAATATTGCGCTTAAAACGGGCACGTCTTTTTATCCAAAAATGAAATACTGCCCCTATAGGACTAACAGGTTAAAGAGTTTTAGTATAGCCAATTGGAATTTGTTGTCTGTATATTTGATCATTTCATTGAGGATACCATCGACACCACAGGCCTTTTTGGGTTGAAGGGTTTTTATTTTGTCCTGTAACTCATTCAATGTAATTGGAGAATCCAGTGGGTTCTGGTAGTCTTTAATAGTTGATTCTAAGATCTGTATTTGATCATGTATATGTTTTTGCTCTTTGTTCTTTGTTATAGAACCAAAAAGATTGGAGAAGTGGTTTACCCATACATCTCCATTTTGGATAGATAATTCTTCGTGTTGTTGTTTGTTTAGTGTTTTCCAATTTTCCCAGAAGTGGTTAGAGTCTATGGATTCTTCAATTGCATTGAGCTGATTTCTGACATGCTGTTCCTTCTTTTTCCGTAGTGTATTTCTGTATTGTTTTAGTGATTCACCATAGTGAAGGCGTAGACTCAGGTTTTCCGGGTCTCTATGTTTTTGGTTGGACAGGTTTCTCAATTTCTTTCTTAGATTTTTGCATTCTTCATCAAACCATTTGTCATTATTGTTAATTTGTTGTCAAATATACTGTTAAGATTTTCTACTGCCAGGTTTACACCTTCACTATTACAGTGGAACGTTTTACCCAGGAAATTGTCTAAAAGGGATTGAATTTGTTGTTGCCTAATTGTTTTTTGGTAGGTTTCCAAACTGCATTCCTTCCATCTATAGCATTTCTTAATGTTACTCAGTTCCTTTGGCTTTGATGCCTCATAATTGAGTATTGCTCTGTTTAAGTAGACTGTGATTTTGCTGTGGTCTGATAGGGGTGTCAGTGGGCTGACTGTGAACGCTCTGAGAGATTCTGGGTTGAGGTCAGTGATAAAGTAGTCTACAGTACTACTGCCAAGAGATGAGCTATAGGTGTACCTACCATAGGAGTCCCCTCGAAGCCTACCGTTGACTATGTACATACCCAGCGTGCGACAGAGCTGCAGGAGTTGTGACCCGTTTTTGTTGGTTATGTTGTCATAGTTGTGCCTAGGGGGGCATATGTGGGAGGGGATGCTGTCACCTCCAGGCAGATGTTTGTCCCCCTGTGTGCTGAGGGTGTCAGGTTCTTGTCCGGTTCTGGCATTTAGGTCGCCACAGACTAGTACATGTCCCTGGGCCTGGAAATGATTGATTTCGCCCTCCAGGATGGAGAAGCTGTCTTCATTAAAATATGGGGATTCTAGTGGGGGGATATAGGTAGCACACAGGAGGACATTTTTCTCTGTTAGGATAATTTCCTTTTGATAATTTCTAGCCAAATGTAGAATGTTCCTGTTTTGATTAATTTAATGGAGTGAGTTAGGTCTGCTCTATACCAAATTAGCATACCCCCTGAGTCCCTTCCCTGTTTCACACCTGGTAGTTTGGTGGATGGGACTACCAGCTCTCTGTAACCTAGAGGGCAACCAGTGGGTCTGTCTCCTCTATACCAGGTTTCTTGCAGGATGACAATGTCTGTGTTACCGATTTCTTTGGTGAAGTCCGGGTTTCTGCTCTTCAGGCCAAAGGCAGATGACCTCAGGCCTTGGATATTCCAGGATGATATAGTGAATGCTTTTTGTTCCATAGAGTGTCCATTGTTGTTGGTCGTGGTTTGGCCTCAGGCCAGTAAGTGTGAGCAGAGCCTGCTGAGCATCTGGTACATGCCATTGGCTTGGGCGAGTGTGAGAGTGGGGGTTGGGACTGTTTGCCCGCTCACTACCTGGGCGTATGTGTGGCTTCCATGTTGAGGCCCTCTTTGCGGGGGTGGGGTGCATGGGGTGGGCAGGAGTGGCATAGGTCTGATCTGAGGGGGCCTAAATGGGGTGTGGGCATGGTTGACGTGGGGGTGTTGATTGGTTGGGGTGGGGGTGTGGATGTGTCTGGGTGTGCGGTGGTCTGGATGTAATTCCTCTTGGCGTGGGTCCTCTATGTGTAGGTCCAGGGGGTCCTGCAGGTCTGGGAGGGTGTCTCGCCGGTCTGGGTGGGGTGTCTATTGATCTGTTGCTCCTGTGTGAAGTGTTGGGGATACGTTTGAGAGCGATGTCCTTTAGAGTTCGGGCAAAGGTGGGCACTGCTGCCTTGTAGAGGTGGACCTGGTCATAGAGGCTGTTCAAGTCCAGGGTGGAGTGGTGGGCCAGGAAAACATTTGGTTTTGAGGCACAGTCACGGGAAATACTTGCATTTACCCGCTGTATTGTGGCAGAGTGGAAGTCTTTTCGTGGTAGCAGGGTGGAGATAACCACTTGTGCGTTGGGGAAAGTAGAAGAAGCCTTTTCAATCACTCCCTTCAGTGCTGTGGCCACTCTTTCTTGCTGTGCTCTCAGGTCGTTTGTGCCTGTGTGTATTATTATGTGGCTGGGTGACCCTAGTTTGGCCTCAGACAGAAGGTCTAGGGGCGCTGGGTGTTTGGACACCAGAGTTTAGACACACTGTGTTTGGGAAAAAGTTTTTTTCTTCTATATATTTCCCATTTGAGTCCATAAGTAGTACAATCTGTGTCTTGTGTTTGTCCTCAGTGGGTGTGGGGGGTTGTCAGAAGGGCTATCAGGCAGGCTGACAGGGGGTGCTCAGAGGGGGTGAGAGCCGCTGGGCTTGGGGTTCTTCATTTGTCTGTTCTGCTGTGATGTCGACTCTATGGTCAGGGTCTGGTGTGGACTGTTCTGCTGTGGTGTCGAGACTTTTGTTGGGTGCTGAGGTGGGCTGTTCTGCTGGCTTCTCTGTGGGGGTGGCCACCTCTCTAGTGGGTTGTTCTCTGTCGCACACCGTCCCCTCAACCTCTCCTCCATCCCCCTCACCCTCTCCTCCATCCCCCTCAACCTCTCCTCCATCCCCCTCAACCTCTCCTCCACCAGCAGTCTGACACTCTCCTCTAGTGCTCTGTTCTGCACCTCTTTCTCCTGTTGTATTTGTCTCACCACTGTCCAAAGTGCAGATATGTCTCTGTCCACCTCCAGCTCTCCGGGTCTGGTTAAGGGGCTGTTGTTGTGCTGGACTGTTGTCTGGGTCTGTGCTGACTGAAGTGTAATCACCTGCTGTTCCAGCTCCACCTGCCTTATCTCCAGCTGGGTGAATTTGTCCTTCATTTCAATGAGGGAGTGGTAATCTGTGCTGGGAGGTTGACTCTCTGCTGGGGGTTGCTCGTCTGTGGGGTTACATAATGAAGAGGTCTGGTCTGACCCGCTCGGTGTGGGGGTATCTTTATCAAGGAGAGCTTCTCCTGCTGGGCTAATTCTTTGATTAGGTGAAAGTCCAGCTGAAACTGTTTGTGATTACCCTGTGCCATTACTGTTCCGGACTTATAGATATTTATATTACTTGACTCAGAGTCCTCGTTATCAAGTATTCTGAGTTTCCACCCTCGTTAATCCCCGCTCTCGTAACAAGAGGGTAGTGTGCTAATATAGCACTGTGCCATGCCAGGGATGGTTTGTGTGGAAGATAAGGTTGCTGATGTTCCCATTTTTGTAATAGTCAGCAAAAAGTGTCTCTTGATTTTCCATAAGGAGCTTCATTTTGTAATCTTTTCTTGCCTTATTATTCTTTACATGCACAGGGTACTGTATTTTAATTACCTCTGAACAGCAGGAGGGAGCTTCTAAGGCCTCTCCATTTGGTTGGGGTAGACTGTGTGACTCTCCTGCCATTGTTGGGCTAATGGGCTTTGACACCTCTCACTTGACACGTCGGTGCTAGTTGAAGCTTTATCAAGCTTGGCAGAATTATGTTAGAATTCAGTCCTTATAAAGTAATGTTGTGTATTTCTTCTATCTCTCTATAGTGCTGTTTCTTGTATTATGGTCTCTTGTTTCTTTAGAGGTTTCACTTTGTTGTCCTTTTGCTTTTCCTTTTTCTTCTGACCTTATTTTGTCTTCCTTTCTTCTGTTAACTAGATATTAACTAGATATTTTTTGTTGTATTCTAGATATTTTTCTCTCTCTGTCTATCTCTCTCTCGCTGTCTCTCTGTCTCTCTCTGTCTCTCTCTCTCTCTCTCTGTCTCTCTCCCTCTCTCGCTGTCTCTCTCTCTCTGTCTCTCTCTCGCTGTCTCTCTCTCTCTGTCTCTCTCTCTCTCTCGCTGTCTCTCTCTCGCTCTCTCTCTCTCTGTCTCTCTCTCTCTCGCTGTCTCTCTCTCTCTGTCTCTCTCTCGCTGTCTCTCTGTCTCTCTCTGTCTCTCTCTCTCTCTTTCTCTATCTCTCTCTGTGTCTCTCTCTCTCTCGCTGTCTCTCTCTCTCTCGCTGTCTCTCTCTCTCTCTCTCTCTCTCTCTCGCTGTCTCTCTGTCTCTCTCTGTCTCTCTCTGTCTCTCTCTGTCTCTCTCTCTCTCTCTCTCTGTGTCTCTCTCTGTCTCTCTCTGTCTCTCTCTGTCTCTATCTCGCTGTCTCTCTGTCTCTCTCTGTCTCTCTCGCTCTCTCTCTCTCTCTCTCTCTCTCTCTCTCTCTCACACACACACACGCATAGCACATCTGCACATACAAACACACGTTTCCAGTTGACCTTGCCTCTTCTACCACTCGTTCTACTTCTCAAAAACGCATTCAGATATATACTTAATGACCCAATGACAGAGATTCTCTCCTATATGGTGTTACTCAACAACACTGACACCCACACACCACACAGTGCTCTCACCTAATTACTAAATGCTGCACATACTGTTTACAAACAAACACGCACACTGAATGCCTTAAATAAATACACCAATACTTACTTCCCAAAAATCATCCCCCACAAACATACCCACACACACATGCACACGCATACACTCTGACCTCCCCTTTCCTCCTTCTCCAAATTAGCAAATTCACACCACCTGGTTTGCCACATAGCCAGCTCTGACCCTGACTTGCCCCTCCCCATCCAGCCAGCTCTGACCCTGACTTGCCCCTCCCCATCCAGCCAGCTCTGACCCTGCCTTGCCCCTCCCCATCCAGCCAGCTCTGACCCTGCCTTGCCCCTCCCCATCCAGCCAGCTCTGACCCTGACTTGCCCCTCCCCATCCATCTAGCTCCCCTGACCCTGACTTTGCCCCTCCCCATCCATCCAGCTCTGACCCTGCCTTGCCCCTCCCCATCCAGCCAGCTCTGACCCTGACTTGCCCCTCCCCATCCAGCCAGCTCTGACCCTGCCTTGCCCCTCCCCATCCAGCTAGCTCTGACCCTGACTTGACCCCCCTCCCCATCCAGCCAGCTCTGACCCTGACTTGCCCCTCCCCATCGAGCCAGCTCTGACCCTGACTTGCCCCTCCCCATCCAGCTCCCCATCCAGCCAGCTCTGACCCTGACTTGCCCCTCCCCATCCAGCCAGCTCTGACCCTGACTTGCCCCTCCCCATCCAGCCAGCTCTGACCCTGACTTGCCCCTCCCCACTTGCCCCTCCCCATCCAGCCAGCTCTGAGCTCCCTGACTTGCCCCTCCCCATCCAGCCAGCTCTGACCCTGACTTGCCCCTCCCCATCCAGCCAGCTCTGACCCTGACTTGCCCCTCCCCATCCAGCCAGCTCTGACACAGTGTGATGTGATGCGGTATACAGTGGGAAGAGCAGGCAGGTAGATTCTTTGAAATGGAAAAGAGGTCTGTTTATAGGGCAGCTCTGGAGAAGCACAAGGCTGGAGGGAGGGAGGGAGGGAGGGAGGGAGGGAGGGAGGGAGGGAGGGAGGGAGGGAGGGGGAGCTGTTTTCAACAACTCTCTACTCCTCCGGAGCATATTGCCTTCTACCTGACACCTTCTCTTCTAGCCAGAGGATAAGAAACATGCTCACTTTGAGAGGGGTACACCGATGCAAGGACATAGAGTGGTAGGTGATGAAGCACAGATATGTGCATGCAACGGCATCTACCCACACACACAGACACTCACACGCGGACACACGCGGACACACAGACACACACTCGCGCACACACAGACACACAAGCACACACACGCACACACACAGACACACACATGCACACACCCACACAGACACACAGACACACACATGCACACACACACAGACACACAGACACACACACGCAAACACACAGACACACATACAATATGTATTGGCTGGATTTGTGTCCCAACCTGTACTGCCATCTCCTACTATATATGCTAGTCTTCTGCCAGATGGATCTGGGTGCTGCAGCCTCCATCTATGAACATCTATCCACATCTATCAACATCTATCAACATCTATCCACATCTATCCACATCTATGAACATCTATCCACATCTATCAACATCTATCAACATCTATCCACATCTATGAACATCTATCCACATCTATCAACATCTATCCACATCTATCCACATCTATCAACATCTATCAACATCTATCCACATCTATGAACATCTATCCACATCTATCAACATCTATCAACATCTATCCACATCTATCAACATCTATCCACATCTATGAACATCTATCCACATCTATCAACATCTATCAACATCTATCCACATCTATGAACATCTATCCACATCTATCAACATCTATCCACGTCTATGAACATCTATCCACATCTATCCACATCTATCCACATCTATGAACATCTATCCACATCTATGAACATCTATCAATATCTATCCACATCTATCAACATCTATCCACGTCTATGAACATCTATCCACATCTATCCACATCTATCCACATCTATCAACATCTATCCACATCTATCCACATCTATGAACATCTATTCACATCTATGAACATCTATCCACATCTATCCACGTCTATGAACATCTATCCACATCTATCAACATCTATTCACATCTATCAACATCTATCCACGTCTATGAACATCTATCCACATCTATGAACATCTATGAACATCTATGAACATCTATCCACATCTATGAACATCTATCCACATGTATGAACATCTATCCACATCTATGAACACCTATCAACATCTATGAACATCTATCCACATCTATGAACATCTATCCACATCTATCCACATCTATGAACATCTATCCACATCTATCAACATCTATCCACATCTATGAACATCTATCCACATCTATCCACATCTATCCACATCTATGAACATCTATGAACATCTATCAATATCTATCCACCCAGACTAATGAGGTTATACAGACAACTAGGCTGTGTAAGGTAGGGTAGGGAAAGGTAGGGTGGGTAGGGTAGAGAATCGGGTAGGGTAGCCTTGGGTAGGGTTGGGTAGCGTAGGGTAGGATTATGGGGGACAGTAGTGTATGGGGTAAGATAAGGTGTAGGGTAGGGTTGGGTAGGGTAGGATTATTTGGGACAGTCGTGTATGGGGTAAAATAGGGTATAGGGTAGGGTTGGGTAGGATAGTGTAGGCAGAGATTGCGTGTGCCTGGTATCCAAACATGCATGCTTTTAGATATGGTCACCGGTCAAATGTGTGTAGCAAGCTACCTAGTTTAAATATCAACAGTACTGCCACAGCAGCTGCAGAAAAACATTTGATTTACACTTGATAATACTTTATTTATATGGTCAATATTGGGTCTGGCTGCCTGCTAGCTTACGACTCTCTATGACTCTCCGACCAAACTCAATCCCTTCTTCAGTCAGGAGATGCACTTGTGTCACGACAGCATCAACACAGGTAGTCTACACTCTAGCTAACCACCATACACTACAATATCCACACAAGCCACTAGCCAGCCAGCCATATACTGTATCATCAAATCAAATCAAAGTGTATTTGTCACGTGCGCCGAATACAAAAGGTGTAGTAGACCTTACAGTGAAATGCTTACTTACAGGCTCTAACTAATAGTGTAAAAAAGGTATTAGGTGAACAATAGGTGCGTAAAGAAATATAAAACAACAGTAAAAAGACAGTGAAAAACAGTAGCGAGGCTATAAGAGTAGCGAGGCTATAAGAGTAGCGAGGCTATAAAAGTAGTGAGGCTACATACAGACACCAGTTAGTCACGCTGATTGAGGTAGTATGTACATGTACAGTCGTGGCCAAAAGTTTTGAGAATGACACAAATATAAATTTTCAAAGTTTGCTGCTTCAGTGTCTTTAGATATTTTTGTCAGATGTTACTATGGAATACTGAAGTATAATTACAAGCATTTCATAAGTGTCAAATGCTTTTATTGACAATTACATGAAGTTGATGCAAAGAGTCAATATTTGCAGTGTTGACCTTTCTTTTTCAAGACCTCTGCAATCCGCCCTGGCATGCTGTCAATTCACTTCTGGGCCACATCCTGACTGATGGCAGCCCATTCTTGCATAATCAATGCTTGGAGTTTGTCAGAATTTGTGGGGTTTTGTTTGTTCATCTGCCTTGAGGATTGACCACAAATTCTCAATGGGATTAATTAAGGTCTGGGGAGTTTCCTGGCCATGGACCCAAAATATTGATGGTTTGTTCCCCGAGTCACTTAGTTATCACTTTTGCCTCATGGCAAGGTGCTCCATCATACATGAAAAGGCATTGCTCGTCACCAAACTATTCCTGGATGGTTGGGAGAAGATGCTCTCAGAGGATGTGTTGGTACCTTTCTTTATTCATGGCTGTGTTCTTAGGCAAAATTGTGAGTGAGCCCAATCCCTTGGCTAAGAATCAACCCCACACATGAATGGTCTCAAGATGCTTTACTGTTGGCATGACACAGGACTGATGTTAGCACTCACTTTGTCTTCTCCGGACAAGCTTTTTTCCGGATGCCCCAAACAATCAGAGAGGAGATTCATCAGAGAAAATTACTTTACCCCAGTCCTCAGCAGTCCAATCCCTGTACATTTTGCAGAATATCAGTCTGTCCCTGATGTTTTTCCTGGAGAGAAGTGGCTTCTTTGCTGCCCTTCACGACACCAGGCCATCCTCCAAAAGTTTTTGCCTCACTGTGCATGCAGATGCACTCACACCTGCCTACTGCCATTCCTGCGCAAGCTCTGTACTGGTGGTGCCCCGATCCCTCAGCTGAATCAACTTTAGGAGATGGTCCTGGCGCTTGCTGGATTTTCTTGGGCGCCCTGAAGCCTTCTTCACAACAATTGAACCGCTCTCCTTGAAGTTCTTGATGATCTGATAAATGGTTGATTTAGGTGCAATCTTACTGGCAGCAATATCCTTGCCTTTGATGCCCTTTTTGTGCAAAGCAATGATGACAGCACGTGTTTCCTTGCAGGTAACCATGATTGACAGAGGAAGAACAATGATTCCAAGCACCACCTTCCTTTTGAAGCTTCCAGTCTGATATTCAAACTCAATCAGCCTGACAGAGGGATCTCCAGCCTTGTCCTCATCAACACTCACACCTGTGTTAACGAGAGAATCACTGACATGATGTCAGTTGGTCCTTTAGTGGCAGGGCTGAAATGCAGTGGAGGTGTTTTGGGGGGATTCAGTTAATTTGCATGGCAAAGAGGGACTTTGCAATTCATTGCAATTCATCTGATCACTCTTCATAATATTCTGGAGTATTTGCAAATTGCCATCATACAAACTGAGGCAGCAGACTTTGTGAAAATGTATATTTGTGTCATTCTCAAAACTTTTGGCCACAACTGTAGATATGGTTAAAGTGACTATGCATATATGATGAACAGAGAGTAGCAGTAGTGTAAAGAGGGGTTGGTGGATGGTGGGACACAATGCAGATAGCCCGGTTAGCCAATGTGCGGGAGCACTGGTTGGTCGGGCCAATTGAGCTAGTATGTACATATGTACATGAATGTAGAGTTTAAGTGTATGCATATATGATAAACAGAGTGTAGCAGCAGCGTAAAAGAGGGGTTGGGGGGTCACACAATGCAAATTGTCCGGGTAGCCATTTGGTTACCTGTTCAGGAGTCTTATGGCTTGGGGGTAAAAACTGTTGAGAAGGAGGGGACTGAGCACACACCCCTGGGGGGCTCCAGTGTTGAGGATCAGCGTGGCAGATGTGTTGCTACCTACCCTTACCACCTGGGGGTGGCCTGTCATGAAGTCCAGGATCCAGTTGCAGAGGGAGGTGTTTAGTCCCAGGATCCTTAGCTTAGTGATGAGCTTTGAGGGTACTATGGTGTTGAACACTGAGCTGTAGTCAATGAATAGCATTCTCACATAAGTGTTCCTTTTGTCCAGGTGGGAAAGGGCAGTGTGGAGTGCAATAGAGATTGCATAATCTGTGGATCTGTTTGGGCGATATGCAAATTGGAGTGGGTCTAGTGTTTCTGGGATAATGGGTTAGAAGATTATGAATAATAAATTATGAAGTTGGGGTTTTTTGAGCATTGAAGATAAATCACAATCAGTCAAAAAAAAAAATCAAGTTAGCTATCCAGCTATCTAGTCATCAACATAAAAAATAAAAACAAATATCGCTACAGAGGTAGTTAGTGTGTTATGAATTTCAAGATATGAACAATTAACATTTTTTTTCAGATCAAGTGTGCCTGCAGGTGCCCTTTCATTTTGAGCACTTCCCTTTGATAGGTCTGTGCACTTCCCCCTGATAAGTCTGTGCACTTACCCCTGATAGGTCTGTGCACTTCCCCCTGATAGGTCTGTGCACTTCCCCCTGATAGGTCTGTGCACTTCCCCCTGATAGGTCTGTGCACTTCCCCCTGATAGGTCTGTGCACTTCCCCCTGATAGGTCTGTGCACTTCCCCCTGATAGGTCTGTGCACTTCCCCTGATAGGTCTGTGCACTTCCCCTGCTAGGTCTGTGCACTTCCACTTGATAGGTCTGTGCACTTCCCCTAGGTCCCTTTTGATAGGTCTGTGCACTTCCCCTGATAGGTCTGTGCACTTCCCCCTGATAGGTCTGTGCACTTCCCCTTGATAGGTATGTGCACTTCCCCCTGATAGGTCTGTGCACTTCCCCCTGATAGGTCTGTGCACTTCCCCCTGATAGGTCTGTGCACTTCCCCCTGATAGGTCTGTGCACTTCCCCCTGATAGGTCTGTGCACTTCCACCTGATAGGTCTGTGCACTTCCCCCTGATAGGTCTGTGCACTTCCCCCTGATAGGTCTGTGCACTTCCCTCTGATAGGTCTGTGCACTTCCCCCTGATAGGTCTGTGCACTTCCCCCTGATAGGTCTGTGCACTTCCCCCTGATAGGTCTGTGCAAGGCCCTGCCTGATACACATTTTAAGGCCAACCCGAACCATACAGGGCTTGATTTGATATTTTCTGTTCGCACAACCTGGACTCAGAGCATTTCGTTTTATTCTGTATTTAAATCCGAGACGCTCCATTTAGTATTATATGTTACGTTTTGTATGGTATGCATTAATTTGTGGATCTTCATCATCTTCGTATTATAAGTTATGATTTACAATTAGTATATGTTTATGAATTGCAATTCTTACAATGTGTTACGAATTGGCAAAACATGCAATATGTTTTATGATTTTGATAAACATATGATATATTACGAATTCCAATTTGTTGTTGGAAAGGTGGCTAACGTTAGCTAGCTGGTTAAACGTTAGCTAGGCTAGGGGCTAGGGTTAGGGTTTAGGGTTAAGGTTCAGAGTTAGGTTAAAGGGTTAAGGTTAGGGTTAGGGCTATGGTTAGGGGAAGGGTTAGCTAAAAGGATTAAGGTTAGGATTGGGTTAGGGGAAGGGATAGCTAAAAGGATTAGGTTAGGATTGGGTTAGGGGAAGGGATAGCTAAAAGGATTAAGGTTAGGATTGGGTTAGGGGAAGGGATAGCTAAAAGGATTAAGGTTAGGATTGGGTTAGGGGAAGGGATAGCTAAAAGGATTAAGGTTAGGATTGGGTTAGGGAAGGGAAGGGATTAAGATTAGGATTGGGTTAGGGAAGGGAAAAGGATTAAGGTTAGGATTGGGTTAGGGGAAGGGATAGCTAAAAGGATTAAGGTTAGGATTGGGTTAGGGGAAGGGATAGCTAAAAGGATTAAGGTTAGGATTGGGTTAGGGGAAGGGATAGCTAAAAGGATTAAGATTAGGATTGGGTTAGGGGAAGGGATAGCTAAAATGATTAAGGTTAGGATTGGGTTAGGGGAAGGGATAGCTAAAAGGATTAAGGTTAGGATTGGGTTAGGGGAAGGGATAGCTAACATGCTAAGTATTTGCAAAGTAGTACGTCTAGTCTATGAGAGCAGGCTGGTTCACGTTGTCCTTTACACCATTATTTGTCATTCTTGTTCTCAGTCTTTTCAGTTAGTAAGACAATTTGTTTCAGCACTTTAGTTTCCATGACTGATCCAAACTTGCTTTCGCATTGGCTCTCTCTTGTCCCTCTGCAGCAGACATATGGTGAGAAGTATGTTTGAATCGCAAAAAAAATGTATTTCCGAATCGCAATACATATAGAATCGTGAGAATCTCAGTACATATCATATTGGCACCTAAGTATTGTGATAATATCACAATGTGAGGTCCCTGGCAATTCCCAGCCCTAGCTAACTGCTAATCATACAAACACAGTCTGGAACATGCTAAACCCCATTAGCTAGTGTTTTGCCTGATGTTCCCCAAGGCTAATAAGCTCAAGTTGAGTTTCGAAAGCATGAGCTAATTTAGGACATGTCTGAAGAGACTATGTGACCGGCTACAGCTCTTGGTCACTGGAGGGCCCTTCGCAGCTGCCACTGTGTGTGCATGTAAGTGTGAAATGCATATTTGCTGCAGGAGGACTCTAGAATACTAATCATAAATTCAGCCCGTCAGAAGAAGGGAGGGTAACTCCTCTGTGCCTCAACAGGAAAGTAAAGCCTGTGTTCAGAAGGAAACAATCTGAAGACAGAGAACATGAAATGTCACTCTGATACTGATAAATGGGTTATGTAACTGTGATATAGTGATCGAAGAAAGGGAATCCTTATGCATGTGCATGTATTTCACACACACACACACACACACACACACACACACACACACACACACACACACACACACACACACAGTGGCAGGTAGACTAGCGGTTACCGAAAGGTTTCTAGTTCGAATCCCCAAGCCGACAAGGTGAAACATCTGTCGATGTTCGAAGGCTCTTAACCCTAATTACTCCAGGTTACTGTTGATAATGGCAGACTCTCTAAGGCTCAGGGAAAGTTGGGATATGTAACAACAACAAAAACATGTCCAGTTCAAATATGCATAAAATACACACTTGCACATGTGTGCTAATGGGACAAATGTTAGCACCCATCAAATTATTATGATTTGCATACACACATTCACTTTGATTGAGCCAAGGTATACAATTAGCTCAAAAGGTATTGGGACAGTGACACATTTTTTGTTGTTTTGGCTGAGTACTCAAGCACTTTGGATTTGAAATCACATAATAACTAAAGCAGACTTTAATTTGAAGGTATTTTCATCCATCAAACCCGTGTGCATTCATGCCACATCGTGTCAATCATTCTAATTTACCCTGATTGGCTCATGAAAGGCCTAATCAGAGAAAATGTGTTTGAATGTGCGAGCAGCATCAGTGTGTCTGTAGTGATTCCTGAATAAGTTTCAAATGATGGTCTTGTCCTCTATGGGTTCGGTGCGTTCGTATAATGCATGTAGCTCAGTCGGTCGGTGCCGTTCAATTCATGTCGTGTTGAAAGCTAATGAGGAAGAGAGCGCGCGGTGCCCCCACCGTGGTGCCCCCACCCTTCACGGGTTTCGCTTGCTGTCATTTACCACCGGGCACCGGCTTTTCCGGCATGTAGGAAACTGTTGCGCTAATAAAAGCAAACCGCGGGATTATAGAGGAGGAAAAGTGGGGGGGAAGGGGAAAGACGACAGGGGGGTGTATAGGCTACGAAACAGGCGGTCTCTCCTCTCTAGCCTACAAAAGCAAATTGACCATAAATCTAATTCTCTGTTGCGAGGGCGGGTGGAGAGAGAGACAGAGAGCGAGAGAGAGAGAGAGAGACATAGAGCGAGAGAGAGAGAGTATACGGGAAGGAAAAAGCAAATAGCAAAGCGATGCCAATTAGACCGGCAAAACCGTCCCGGAGCAGTGGAGAGCATAGCCACTGCACTACTTCTGCGTCGTTGGTTTCATAAAGTCACAATTTCGAAGATATTATTTTCTCTGTTGGCTTCAATGCTGGTGGCACGAATGGAATTGTCTTATTAACGTCACTGACGGCCACAGCAGTTGGACTGCATTTTAAATCTGTGTGCTGTGTCTCGCTCTCAGCGGATTGAACGGACGTTCCCTGAACCTGCTGCGAAGGAATAGGGGGATTTCACCATCCTGGACAACGACTAGCAGTTTACGTAAACCGGTTCGCTAAACTCACCAAATACTGGTAAATATTAAAATGTTTTTGTTTTTTGCGTAATGTTTTAGCACAGTTATAAGGGGAAAAGTGCATTGTGAAATGTGAATGAGACCTGTCAAAACATTAGCATAATTTGAATAAATTCGAGAAGGGTGAGATATCCTTCACAAAGGCGATAATTGGGTTTAGGGGGAGTTAGGTCAGTTTGTCATATCTTCAGAAGGATGCCGAAGCTGTGTGCTCTGTTTGAATATGGACGCTGCAGCAGCACGCAGCAGCACGCTCCTCGCAAGTTTATTAGGCTTGGGGCAATTCCACGGTACCAGAATGACGCTAGTCTCTGTTTTATTTTCACTTTAAAAGTATGCCAGACAAAAATAGTTGATTGCAAAGTTAAACAAACCATACAACTCTATGCACAATGGCTACTTTTAACAATTTCCAATGAACATTTTCTAGAAGAACAGTGCAGATGTAAAGATAGGTAACAGAATTACATTAAACCCTTCCTTCGTTTTTTATGTGAACAGTTTTCCAAAAGCTGTTATGTATATACTCGGGAATGAAGAGTCAAAGACATGTGCAGAAAGAATGGGGTGTCAGCTATGACAGGACACCTTGAGTTTGAAAAACATCTCTTTTGGTTATTGAACTCCAGTAAGTGAAGTGGATTAACACCCAGTAACATAATGATGCTAACAGAATGATCAAATCAAATTGTATTGTATTTGTCACATACACATGGTTAGCAGATGTTAATGCGAGTGTAGCGAAATGTTTGTGCTTCTAGTTGCAACAATGCAGTAATAACAAACAAGTAATATATCCTAACAATTTCACAACAACTACCTTATACACACAAGTGTAAAGGGATGAAGAATATGTACATAAAGATTTATGAATGGGTGATGGTACAGAGTGGCATAGGCAAGATGCAGTAGATGGTATAGAGTACAGTATATACATATGAGAAGAGTAGGGTATGTAAACATTAAATTAAGTGGCATTGTTTAAAGTGGATAGTGATAAATTTTTACATACATTTTTCCATTATTAAAAAGGCTGGAGTTGAGTCAGTATGTTGGCAGCAGCCACTCAATGTTAGTGGTGGCTGTTTAACAGTCTGATGGCCTTGAGATAGAAGCTGTTTTTCAGTCTCTTGGTCCCTGCTTTGATGCACCTGTACTAACCTCGCCTTCTGGATGATAGCGGGGTGAACAGGCAGTGGCTCGGGTGGTTGTTGTCCTTGATGATCTTTATGGCCTTCCTGTGACATCAGGTGGTGTAGGTGTCCTGGAGGGCAGGTAGTTTACCCCCGGTGATGTGTTGTGCAGACCTCACTACCCTCTGGAGAGCCTTACAGTTATTTTCCTGACACCACACTCCGAGGTCCCTCACCTCCTCCCTGTAGGCCGTCTCATCGTTGTTGGTAATCAAGCCTACCACTGTAGTGTCGTCTGCAAACTGGATGATTGAGTTGGAGGCGTGCATGGCCACTCAGTCGTGGGTGAACAGGGAGTACAGGAGAGGGCTCAGAACGCACCCTTGTGGGGCTCCAGTGTTGAGTATCAGCGGGGTGGAGATGTTATTATATACCCTCACCATCTGGGGGGCGACCCAGGGTCTCGAGATTGATGACGAGTTTGGAGGGTACTATGGTATTAAATGCTGAGCTGTAGTTGATGAACAGCATTCTCACGTAGGTATTCCTCTTGTCCAGATGGGTTAGGGCAGTGTGCAGTGTGGTTGCGATTGCGTCGTCCGTGTACCTATTCGGGCGGTAAGAAAATTGGAGTGGGTCTAGGGTGTCAGGTAGGGTGGAGGTGATATGTTCCTTGACTAGTCTCTCAAAGCACTTCATGATGACGGAAGTGAGTGCTACGGGGCGGTAGTCGTTTACCTCAGTTACCTTAGCTTTCTTGGGAACAGGAACAATGGTGGCCCTCTTGAAGCATGTGGGAACAGCAGACTGGGATAAGGATTGATTGAATATATCCGTTAACACACCAGCCAGCTGGTCTGCGCATGCTCTGAGGACGCGGCTGGGGTGATCGAAGCAATCTTGAAGCGTGGAATCAGATTGGTCGGACCAGCGTTGAACAGACCTGAGCGCGGGAGCTTCCTGTTTTTGTCTCTGTCTATAGGCTGGGAGCAACAAAATGGAGTCGTGGTCAGCTTTTCCAAAAAGAGGGCAGGTGAGGGCCTTATATGCGTCGCGAAAGTTAGAATAACAATTATCCAGGGTTTTACCAGCCCTGGTAGCACAATCGATATGCTGATAGAATTTAGGGAGTCTTGTTTTCAGATTAGCCTTGTTAAAATCCCCAGCTACAATGAATGCAGCCTCAGGATATGTGGTTTCCAGTTTACATAGAGTCAGATAAAGTTTGTTCAGAGCCATCGATGTGTCTGCTTGGGGGGGAATATATGCGGCTGTGATTATAATTGAAGAGAATTCCCTTGGTATATAATGCGGTCAACATTTGATTGTGAGGAATTCTAAATTAGGTGAACAGAAGGACTTGAGTTCCTGTATGTTGTTATGATCACACCACGTCTCGTTAATCATAAGACCGCCCCCCACCGCCCCTCTTCTTACCAGAAAGATGCTTGTTTCTGTCGGCGCGATGCGTGAAGAAACCTGCTGGCTGTACCTACTCCGATAGGGTGTCTCGAGTGAGCCATGTTTCCGTGAAGCAAAGAACGTTATCCTCTTATGTCTCTCTGGAATGCTACCCTTGCTCGGATTTCATCAATTTTGTTGTCAAGAGACTGGACCTTGGCGAGTAGTATGCTCGGTAGAAAAATGTAATGTCCTCCTTTGCATGTTTGGGTGTTATTCTACACACTGGCCGTGTCTGAAAACCCTTACTGGCGTACTAAATAGTATGTGATTTTCGAAGAAAAAAAAGTACTCCGAATGCACAATTTATCTGATTATCAGCTGTTGTCAGACACGTGAGTCGGAAAAGACGAGTAAAATCTAGTGCTGTTGATCAAACACCAAAGTTAGTATTCAATTGAAGCGTTACCTATACCAGTGTATGTATGGATGTTCGGAAACGCCCACTGGTTATTATTCTAATGAGCTGTGCCCTCAAACAAGACCAAATTGTGTTGGTCTGGACAGTACCAAATCTGTACCAATCATCGACATCTATGTTTCACAAGTGTGGATATCACAGCACAGCACAGTAGAGCACAATACAGTACAGCCAGTAGGGCACAGCAAAATCGAGTAGAATAGAGTTCAGTACATTACAGTAGAATAGAGTTCAGTACATTACAGTACAGACGAAGAGTTCAGTACATTAAAGTAGTGTAGAATAGAGTTCGGTACATTAAAGAAAGAGTAGAATAGAGTTCAGTACATTACAGTAGAATAGAGTTCAGTACATTACAGTAGAGTAGAATAGAGTTCAGTATATTACAGTAGAGTAGACTAGAGTTCAGTACATTACAGTAGAGTAGAATAGAGTTCAGTACATTACAGTAGAATAGAGTTCAGTACATTACAGTAGAGTAGAGTAGACTAGAGTTCAGTACATTACAGTAGAATAGAGTTCAGTATATTACAGTAGAGTAGACTAGAGTTCAGTACATTACAGTAGAATAGAGTTCAGTACATTACAGTACAGTAGAGTAGAATAGAGTTCAGTACATTACAGTATAGTAGAGTAGACTAGAGTTCAGTACATTACAGTAGAATAGAGTAGACTAGAGTTCAGTACATTACAGTAGAATAGAGTTCAGTATATTACAGTAGAGTAGACTAGAGTTCAGTACATTACAGTATAGTAGAGTAGACTAGAGTTCAGTACATTACAGTAGAATAGAGTAGACTAGAGTTCAGTACATTACAGTAGAATAGAGTTCAGTACATTACAGTATAGTAGAGTAGACTAGAGTAGACTAGAGTTCAGTACATTACAGTAGAATAGAGTTCAGTACATTACAGTATAGTAGAGTAGACTAGAGTTCAGTACATTACAGTAGAATAGAGTAGACTAGAGTTCAGTACATTACAGTAGAATAGAGTTCAGTACATTACAGTATAGTAGAGTAGACTAGAGTTCAGTACATTACAGTTCAGTACATTACAGTAGAATAGAGTTCAGTACATTACAGTAGAATAGAGTTCAGTACATTACAGTAGAATAGAGTTCAGTACATTACAGTATAGTAGAGTAGACTAGAGTTCAGTACATTAGAATAGAGTTCAGTACATTACAGTATAGTAGAATAGAGTTCAGTACATTACAGTAGAATAGAGTTCAGACAGTAGTACATTACAGTAGAGTTTAGTACATTACAGTAGAGTAGAATAGAGTTCAGTACATTACAGTAGAATAGAGTCAGTATATTACAGTAGAGTTCAGTACATTACAGTAGAATAGAGTTCAGTACATTACAGTAGAATAGAGTTCAGTACATTACAGTATAGTAGAGTAGAATAGAGTTCAGTACATGACAGTAGAGTAGAGTTTAGTACATTACAGTAGAGTAGAATAGAGTTCAGTACATAACAGTAGAATAGAGTTCAGTACATTACAGTATAGTAGAGTAGACTAGAGTTCAGTACATTACATTAGAATAGAGTTCAGTACATTACAGTAGAGTAGAATAGAGTTCAGTACATTACAGTAAAATAGAGTTCAGCACATTACAGTATCGAATAGTACAGTACAGTAGAGTAGAGTAGAATAGAGTTCAGTGAATTACAGTACAGTAAAGTTCAGTAGAGTAGAGTTCAGTAGAGTAGAGTTCAATACAGTATAGTACAGTAGAGTAAAGTTCAGTACAGTAAATTATACTACTGTATTATACTCTACTGTACTTTACTATGGTGTCCAAACCTGTGAAACAGACATCTATGATTGGTTCAGATTTGGACTGACTAAATTTCAACTACTTTTCAATGTCCATGTACCTCCGGTGTTGGGTGAGAGGTCTGTTTACAGTAAATGGAAAGAGAGGGAGCTCATGGGTAGGTGTCAGTAAGAGCTGAAGAGGTGACATTAACTGCTGAGAGAGAAGAGAGACAGGGAGAGAGAGAGAGGGATGGGTTGTCCAGACTGTTTTCACTCTTGCTTTAACCACCAGACAACAGAAAGAGAAAGAAATCAGTCCTAAGCTGAACATAACAGTATACCAGTGAAAGGTAGAACAGTAGCCGATGACCCAACTGTGGTTTCTGACTATTATGAGTTACCATTGTAGCCAATTCAGTTCGAGTCATTCTGTTACAGATATTTTGGTCATTCTGTTGGCGATTTAGTAATGAAATTGTTTTAAGTATAAAAACGCTAAGCTTATTGGTTGGTCTACCCTTACTTGTTACTTCTGTGAACTTTCATTATCCTTGCTCGTCCTGAGGGAGAGAAATTAGAAAATAACTGAAAGATACAGTATGTGAGTTTTTTGGTAACAGAATGACAAGACACTAGACAATATTTCTTAAACTTACAGAAGGTAAAACTAAATATGTGTGTTGATAGTAGTTGGCAGGGGTGTTTACGTCAACATTGTAGTGTTTTGATGGATTTTTAATACCTTTCCAAAAATGTCCGGTAGAAGTTTTCTAAGGCCAGCTTTCCATCTGTTCAATCACAAATCAAAACCTTTGAATTTATGGGATTAAATATATTTGTTTATGTATATATGCCTTTATTTCTCAAAAATATAGACTCTTAGATTTTTCCATGGAAATGCCCCAAGGCTACATGACATGAGACATCCATCCAGGTAAGCAGGAAGTCAGGAGATTACTTCAAAACAAGCCACTAGGGGCAATGGTGAGCACTATTACCATAGACATTCCAATAATAAACGACATTCATCAAGATGACTCTATTATTATGTGAATAAATGCAACAGGCCATGTGCGTCTCTAGAGGAATCTAGTCAAGGTAGCAAATCATTGCATCACGTCTCAGTATGACTATAATCAACGTGTCCAGCTTGCACCAATATGCAATTATTAAGAGGCTAGATACAAATAGCTTATCCTGGCGACCAATGTTGTAGCATTCATTTATTGGGTCAAGTAGACCAATGTTCTAGCATTCATTTATTGGGTCAAGTAGATCAATGTTGTAGCATTCATTTATTGGGTCAAGTAGACCAATGTTGTAGCATTCATTTATTGGGTCAAGTAGATCAATGTTGTAGCATTCATTTATTGGGTCAAGTAGACCAATGTTGTAGCATTCATTTATTGGGTCAAGTAGACCAATGTTCTAGCATTCATTTATTGGGTCAAGTAGACCAATGTTGTAGCATTCATTTATTGGGTCAAGTAGATCAATGTTGTAGCATTCATTTATTGGGTCAAGTAGACCAATGTTGTAGCATTCATTTATTGGGTCAAGTAGACCAATGTTGTAGCATTCATTTATTGGGTCAAGTAGATCAATGTTGTAGCATTCATTTATTGGGTCAAGTAGACCAATGTTGTAGCATTCATTTATTGGGTCAAGTAGACCAATGTTCTAGCATTCATTTATTGGGTCAAGTAGACCAATGTTGTAGCATTCATTTATTGGGTCAAGTAGACCAATGTTGTAGCATTCATTTATTGGGTCAAGTAGACCAATGTTGTAGCATTCATTTATTGTGTCAAGTAGACCAATGTTGTAGCATTCATTTATTGGGTCAAGTAGACCGGGGATGTCAAGATGGAACCCAAGCATGTACTATGTGTAATATAGTATTTTAGTGTATTAATACTGTAATATAGTATTAGTGTTAGAATATTTACCAATAGACGTTCTAAATTCTGAACGTATGGTCAATCAAAGAATTTTCTGTAAAATGAGGTATGCATTTACTCAATTCAACCCATAGGATTTATTAGTCATGAAATAATGAAAACTCAAACAATTAGACTGTACAGAGCACACAGAGTGAATGAGTAGGAACTAAATGAGACGTGGTTACACCTGTCTTCAGTTCAGAATGAACTCTATGAGATCTAAAAACCATGTGTCTGATACACACAGGAGCTTGGTAGCAAGTTCTCTAGTTCTCTAGTTCTCTAGTATGAGTAAATTCACTGCCCTTTTAACCAAATTCAAGCGTAAATTCACCCCCAACACAAATTCAAAAGTCTTTCCACTTTGCTAGTGAAATGAAAAGGCAGAAACAACACACCCAGATTCTAATCTAATCAACTCAGTTTGAATGTTATGACCGGACGACAGGAATGTGCCTGATAACCAGTCAACCCAAAATGCAACTTCAACCCAGTCACTTTAAAAAAACATCAACCAGAAAGCATACAATGCAATTAGACATATCAACATTCACAGCTCTTTATAAACTCTGGAAAAAAAAATCTAAAACTACAGTTTCATTCACAAAAGAACATGAATTTAGTTGAGTCACGTTTCGTCAGTCTTCACACCTCCAATGGTGTCTCTGCTCCCAGGGTTCTATGGGAATGTCCCGTCCTGGAAAAGCAACATATAGGATGTGTTTGACCCTCCAATAGTGTCTCTGCTCCCAGGGTTCTATGGGAATGTCCCGTCCTGGAAAAGCAACATATAGGATTTGTTTGACCCTTGTAACAGCCCACAGATGGTCAGCCATTCAAACAATGTCATAAATCGTGATTAAGTCATCACGCTATACTGCCAGCCAGTCACCAGTCGAGAGTATCATCTTCTCTAATGTTTCCACTACACCATTGAGAGCATGTTGACTGGTCTGCATCACAGTTTGGTATGACAACTGCTTGGCATCCGACAGCAAGGTGCTACAGAGGATAGTGCGTACGGCCCTGTACATCACTGGGGCTGAGCTCCCTGCCATCCAGGACCTCTGTACCAGGTGGTGTGAAAGAAAGGCCCGGAATATTGTTAAAGACTCCAGCAACCCAAGTCATAGACTATTTTCTCTGCTACCACACAGCAACCGGGACCCAAGCCATAAGACTGCTGCCATAAAAAGTTAACCAAATTGTTACCCAAACTATCTGCATTGACCATTTTTGCACTAACTCTTTTGAATCATCACATATTACTACTATTACTGTTTATTATTTATCCTGTTCCTCTGTCCTCTTCCTCTGTCCCCCTTCCTCTGTCCTCCCTTCCTCCATCCTCCCTTCCACCATCCTCCCTTCCACCATCCTCAATTCTACCATCCTCCCTTCCTCTGTCCCCCCTTCCTCTGTCCACCCTTCCTCTGTCCACCCTTCCTCTGTCTTCCCTTCCTCTGTCCTCCCTTCCTCTATCCTCCCTTCCTCTGTCCCCCCTTCCTCTGTCCCCCCTTCCTCTGTCCACCCTTCCTCTATCCTCCCTTCCTCTGTCCCCCCCTTCCTCTGTCCTCCTTCCTCTGTCCCCCTTCCTCTGTCCCCCTTCCTCTGTCCACCCTTCCTCTGTCCACCCTTCCTCTGTCCACCCTTCCTCTGTACTCCCTTCCTCTGTCCCCCTTCCTCTGTCCCCCTTCCTCTGTCCCCCTTCCTCTGTCCCCCTTCCTCTGTCCACCCTTCCTCTGTACTCCCTTCCTCTGTCCCCCTTCCTCTGTACTCCCTTCCTCTGTCCCCCTTCCTCTGTCCCCCTTCCTCTGTCCCCCTTCCTCTGTCCACCCTTCCTCTGTCCACCCTTCCTCTGTACTCCTTCCTCTGTCCACCCTTCCTCTGTACTCCCTTCCTCTGTCCCCCCTTCCTCTGTCCACCCTTCCTCTGTCCACCCTTCCTCTGTACTCCCTTCCTCTGTCCACCCTTCCTCTGTACTCCCTTCCTCTGGCCCCCCCCCTTCCCCTCTGTCCCCCTTCCTCTGTACTCCCTTCCTCTGGCCCCCTTCCTCTGTCCCCCTTCCTCTGTCCTCCCTTCCACCATCCTCCTCTCCTCTGTCCTCCCTTCCTCTGTCCTCTATCCTCCCTTCCTCCATCCTCCCTTCCTCTGTTCTCCCTTCCTCTGTCCTCCTTTCCTCTGTCCTACCTACCTAAGGATATTTTTCCCATTCTGGAGCGAGTGCATATATGAAGTGACAATTTGATTATAGGCTAGACCGATTATGTACCAAAGATATCTTCAATCTGTTTTTAAAAAAAAAATGTTTTTCTGCTGTGTGTAATATGCGGTAGGGTATGTATTGTATAATTGAACAATCCTTATTTCATTTCAGGGTTGTTTTTTTGGGGCTTGGGCTCATATATAGGCCTATGTGTAGGCATCAGCTTTATGTGTATGGGTGTTTTGAATGAATCATCACCTTAGAAAGCGCTGTCCATTTCATTGTGTTAGGCTGTGAAACAACATCCACAACAACCATGTTTTCCACTTAGTTTCAACTTGTTGTTGAACTTCTTTTTTCAAATTGATCAATCACAGTGAGGTGAATTTTAAAAACTCACAGTGAGGTGAATTTTAAAAACTCACAGTGAGGTGAATTTTAAAAACTCACAGTGAGGTGAATTTTAAAAACTCACAGTGAAGTGAATTTTAAAAACTCACAGTGAGGTGAATTTTAAAAACTCACAGTGAGGTGAATTTTAAAAACTCACAGTGAGGTGAATTTTAAAAACTCACAGTGAGGTGAATTTTAAAAACTCGACACTGTTTTGGTAAGAAGTGTTTGATGTGATTTTCTATAGCATTTGCATGGATGCCAGAGTGGCAATACAAACCTGAGGGACAATAGAGCCCTGAGTACCAGGCCATTATGACCTGATGGTCATTAGTGAGGGTACTACCAATACATGTCCATAGTGTGTAAAAGGAGAAGTAGGAGTTGTGGGTTATGAAGCCTGTGGTGTTATTTTCTGTAAATGCTTAGTTCTCTTTAGTCAGGGGCGCAACTTTGGTTTTATAAGTGGAGGGGACATCATTTTCTTTTAAATACACTCCAAACAGCCTACTCGACAGCTCAGAGGCGTCCGCATGGTCCTAAAGCACACCGTTGCCCTGTTTTGTGTCACAATCCAATGATAAAATTGTGGGGGACAAAAATACAATTTCAGAATGTGGGGGGGGCATGTTGAAAGTTGCGCCCCTGTCTTTACTATGTGAACCAACAACAAGTCAATATGTCATGTTGAATTGATTGGAGATTTCTTTGGGCCTGGGTTTTTGAATTTGAATAGCCTCCTCACAGACACAGCCACCTCTTATTTCTTCTAAACATTTTTTTTTTGTCAACTAGTAAATGTGCAGCATACCCAGAGGGCACAGTAGACTTGCTAGGTGTGTTTTGTGTGTGTGTGTGTGTGTGTGTGTGTGTGTGTGTGTGTCTCCTTGCATTCTTTCAGTAGTGCAGAGAGGAGAGGAGCGGTGCTGTCTCAAGTGACACAGCCTGTTATACACATCTCATCTCCTTGTGGGTCCTCATCTCCTTGTGGGTCCTCATCTCCTTGTGGGTCCTCATCTCCTTGTGGGTACTCATCTCCTTGTGGGTCCTCATCTCCTTGTGGGTCCTCATCTCCTTGTGGGTCCTCATCTCCTTGTGGGTCCTCATCTCCTTGTGGGGCCTCATCTCCTTGCGGATACTCATCTCCTTGTGGGTCCTCATCTCCTTGTGGGTACTCATCTCCTTGTGGGTACTCATCTCCTTGTGGGTCCTCATCTCCTTGTGGGTACTCATCTCCTTGTGGGTACTCATCTCCTTGTGGGTCCTCATCTCCTTGTGGGTACTCATCTCCTTGTGGGTACTCATCTCCTTGTGGGTCCTCATCTCCTTGTGGGTACTCATCTCCTTGTGGGTACTCATCTCCTTGTGGGTCCTCATCTCCTTGTGGGTACTCATCTCCTTGTGGGTACTCATCTCCT
The DNA here is from genome assembly GCF_034236695.1 of Oncorhynchus nerka. Lineage (NCBI taxonomy): Eukaryota > Metazoa > Chordata > Actinopteri > Salmoniformes > Salmonidae > Oncorhynchus > Oncorhynchus nerka. The sequence continues at coordinate 15,285,696 of NC_088408.1, forward strand.
TGTGGGTCCTCATCTCCTTGTGGGTACTCATCTCCTTGTGGGTACTCATCTCCTTGTGGGTACTCATCTCCTTGTGGGTCCTCATCTCCTTGTGGGTACTCATCTCCTTGTGGGTCCTCATCTCCTTGTGGGTACTCATCTCCTTGTGGGTCCTCATCTCCTTGTGGGTACTCATCTCCTTGTGGGTACTCATCTCCTTGTGGGTACTCATCTCCTTGTGGGTACTCATCTTCTTGTGGGTACTCATCTCCTTGTGGGTACTCATCTCCTTGTGGGTACTCATCTCCTTGTGGGTACCAGTGGGGACATTTTTCCGCTCCCCACAAGGAAGAATGCTATTTTAGGCTTAGGGATTAGGTTTAAGGTTATGGTTACAATTAAATCAAATCTGATCAAATCTAATTTTATTAGTCACATGCAACAAATACAGAAGGTGCAGACCTTACAGTGAAATGCTTACTTACGAGCCCCTAACCAACAATGCAGTTTTAAAAAATACCAATAAGAATAAGAGATAAAATAATAAGAGAATAAGTAATTAAAGAGCAGCAGTGAAATTACAATCGTAAGACTGTATACAGGGGAGTACCGATACAGAGTCAATGTGCGGGGGCACCAGTTATTTGAGGTAGTATTAAAGTGATTATGCATAGATGACAACAGAGAGTAGCAGTGGTGTAGAGGGTGGGTGAGGGGAGGCACTGCAAATAGTCTGGGTAGCCGTTTGACTAGATGTTCAGGAGTCTTATGGCTTGGGGTAGAGGCTGTTTAGAAGCCTCTTGGACCTAGACTTGCCGTGCGGTAGTAGAGAGAACAGTCTATGACTATGGTGGCTGGAGTCTGACAATTTTTAGGGCCTTCCTCTGACACCGCCTGGTATAGAGGTCCTGGATGGCAGGAAGCTTGGCCCCAGTGATGTACTGGGCTGTTCGCACTACCCTCTGTAGAGCCTTGCGGTCGGAGGACGAGCAGTTGCCATACCAGGCAGTGATACAACCAGTCAGGATGCTCTCAATGGTGCAACTCCAGAACCTTTTCTACTCCAGAACCCATGCCAAGTCTTTTCAGTCTCCTGAGGGGAATAGGTTTTGTCGTGCCCTCTTCACGACTGTCTTGATGTGTTGTTACCTACCCTTACCACCAGGGGGCGGCCCGTCAGGAAGTCCAAGATCCAGTTGCAGAGGGAGGTGTTTAGTCCCAGGGTCTTTAGCTTATTGATGGGCTTTGAGGGCACTATGGTGTTGAACGCTGAGCCATAGTCAATGAATAGCATTCTCACATAGGTGTTCCTTTTGTCCAGGTGGGAAAGGGAAGTGTGGGGTGCAATGGAGATTGCATCATCTGTGGATCTGTTTGGGCAGTATGGAAATTGGAGTGGGTCTAGGGTTTCTGGGATGATGGTGATGATGTGAGCCATGACCAGTCTTTCAAGGCACTTCATGGCTACAGACGTGAGTGCTACGGGTCGGTAGTCATTTAGGCAGGTTACCTTAGTGTTCTTGGGCACAGGGACTATGGTGGTCTGCTTTAAACATGTTGGTATTACAGACTCGGACAGGGAGAGGTTGAAATGTCAGTGAAAACACTTGCCAGTTGGTCAGCGCATGCTTGCCAGTACACGTCCTGATAATATGTCTGGCCCTGCAGCCTTGTGAATGTTGACCTGTTTAAAGGTCTTACTCACATTGGCTGCGGAGAGCGTGATCACACAGTCTTCCAGGAACAGCTGGTGCTCTCATACATGTTTCAGTGTTATTTGCCTCAAAGCGAGCATAGAAGTAGTTTAGCTCATCTGGTAGGCTCGTGTCACTGGGCAGCTCTTGGCTGTGCTTCCCCTTGTAGTCTGTAATGGTTTGCAAGCTCTGCCACATCTGACGAGCATCAGAGCCAGTGTAGTACGATTCGATCTTAGTCCTGTACTGACGCTTTGCCTGTTTGATGGTTCATCGGAGGGCATAACGGGATTTCTTATAGGTTTCCGGGTTAGAGTCCCGCTCCTTGAAAGCGGCAGCTATAGCCTTTAGCTCAGTGCGAATGTTGCCTGTTATCCATGGCTTCTGGTTGGGGTATGTACGTACAGTCACTGTGGGGATGATGTCATCGATGCACTTATTGATAAAGCCAGTGACGGATGTGGTGTCCTCCTCAATGCCGTCCGAGGAATCCTGGAACATATTCCAGTCTGTGCTAGCAAAGCAGTCCTGTAGTTTAGCATCTGCTTCATCTGACCACTTTTTTTATTAATTCAATTCAATTCAATTCAATTCAAGGGCTTTATTGGCATGGGAAACATGTGTTAACATTGCCAAAGCAAGTGAGGTAGACAACATACAAAGTGAATAATTAAGGTGAAAAACAACAAAAATGAACAGTAAACATTACACATACAGAAGTTTCAAAACAGTAAAGACATTACAAATGTCATATTATATATATATATATATATATATATATATATATATACAATGTACAAATAGTTAAAGGACACAAGATAAAATAAATAAGCATAAATATGGGTTGTATTTACAATGGTGTTTGTTCTTCACTGGTTGCCCTTTTCTCGTGGCAACAGGTCACAAATCTTGCTGCTGTGATGGCACACTGTGGAATTTCACCCAGTAGATATGGGAGTTTTTCAAAATTGGATTTGTTTTCGAATTCTTTGTGGATCTGTGTAATCTGAGAGAAATATGTGTCTCTAATATGGTCATACATTGGGCAGGAGGTTAGGAAGTGCAGCTCAGTTTCCACCTCATTTTGTGGGCAGTGAGCACATAGCCTGTCTTCTCTTGAGAGCCATGTCTGCCTACGGCGGCCTTTCTCAATAGCAAGGCTATGCTCACTGAGTCTGTACATAGTCAAAGCTTTTCTTAATTTTGGGTCAGTCACAGTGGTCAGGTATTCTGCCGCTGTGTACTCTCTGTTTAGGGCCAAATAGCATTCTAGTTTGCTCTGTTTTTTGGTTAATTCTTTCCAATGTGTTAAGTAATGATCTTTTTGTTTTCTCATGATTTGGTTGGGTCTAATTGTGCTGCTGTCCTGGGGCTCTGTAGGGTGTGTTTGTGTTTGTGAACAGAGCCCCAGGACCAGCTTGCTTAGGGGACTCTTCTCCAGGTTCATCTCTCTGTAGGTGATGGCTTTGTTATGGAAGGTTTGTGAATCGCTTCCTTTTAGGTGGTTGTAGAATTTAATGGCTCTTTTCTGGATTTTGATAATTAGTGGGTATCGGCCTAATTCTGCTCTGCATGCATTATTTGGTGTTTTACGTTGTACACGGAGGATATTTTTGCAGAATTCTGCGTGCAGAGTCTCAATTTGGTGTTTTTCCCATTTTGTGAAGTCTTGGTTGGTGAGCGGACCCCAGACCTCACAACCATAAAGGGCAATGGGCTCTATGACTGATTCAAGTATTTTTAGCCAAATCCTAATTGGTATGTTGAAATTTATGTTTCTTTTGATGGCATAGAATGCCCTTCTTGCCTTGTCTCTCAGATCGTTCACAGCTTTGTGGAAGTTACCTGTGGCACTGATGTTTAGGCCAAGGTATGTATAGTTTTTTGTGTGCTCTAGGGCAACAGTGTCTAGATGGAATTTGTATTTGTGGTCCTGGTGACTGGACCTTTTTTGGAACACCATTATTTTGGTCTTACTGAGATTTACTGTCAGGGCCCAGGTCTGACAGAATCTGTGCATAAGATCTAGGTGCTGCTGTAGGCCCTCCTTGGTTGGTGACAGAAGCACCAGATCATCAGCAAACAGCAGACATTTGACTTCGGATTCTAGCAGGGGGAGGCCGGGTGCTGCAGACTTTTCTAGTGCCCGCGCCATTCGTTGATATATATGTTGAAGAGGGTGGGGCTTAAGCTGCATCCCTGTCTAACCCCACGACCCTGTGTGAAGAAATGTGTGTGTTTTTGCCAATTTTAACCGCACACTTGTTGTTTGTGTACATGGATTTTATAATGTCGTATGTTTTACCCCAACACCACTTTCCATCAGTTTGTATAGCAGACCCTCATGCCAGATTGAGTCGAAGGCTTTTTTGAAATCAACAAAGCATGAGAAGACTTTGCCTTTGTTTTGGTTTGTTTGGTTGTCAATTAGGGTGTGCAGGGTGAATACATGGTCTGTTGTACGGTAATTTGGTAAAAGCCAATTTGACATTTGCTCAGTACATTGTTTTCATTGAGGAAATGTACGAGTCTGCTGTTAATAATAATGCAGAGGATTTTCCCAAGGTTACTGTTGACACATATTCCACGGTAGTTATTGGGGTCAAATTTGTCTCCACTTTTGTGGATTGGGGTGATCAGTCCTTGGTTCCAAATATTGGGGAAGATGCCAGAGCTAAGTATGATGTTAAAGAGTTTTAGTATAGCCAATTGGAATTTGTTGTCTGTATATTTGATCATTTCATTGAGGATACCATCGACACCACAGGCCTTTTTGGGTTGAAGGGTTTTTATTTTGTCCTGTAACTCATTCAATGTAATTGGAGAATCCAGTGGGTTCTGGTAGTCTTTAATAGTTGATTCTAAGATCTGTATTTGATCATGTATATGTTTTTGCTCTTTGTTCTTTGTTATAGAACCAAAAAGATTGGAGAAGTGGTTTACCCATACATCTCCATTTTGGATAGATAATTTTTCATGTTGTTGTTTGTTTAGTGTTTTCCAATTTTCCCAGAAGTGGTTAGAGTCTATGGATTCTTCAATTACATTGAGCTGATTTCTGACATGCTGTTCCTTCTTTTTCCGTAGTGTATTTCTGTATTGTTTTAGTGATTCACCATAGTGAAGGCGTAGACTCAGGTTTTCCGGGTCTCTATGTTTTTGGTTAGACAGGTTTCTCAATTTCTTTCTTAGATTTTTGCATTCTTCATCAAACCATTTGTCATTATTGTTAATTTTCTTCGGTTTTCTATTTGAGATTTTTAGATTAGATAGGGAAGCTGAGAGGTCAAATATACTGTTAAGATTTTCTACTGCCAGGTTTACACCTTCACTATTACAGTGGAACGTTTTACCCAGGAAATTGTCTAAAAGGGATTGAATTTGTTGTTGCCTAATTGTTTTTTGGTAGGTTTCCAAACTGGATTCCTTCCATCTATAGCATTTCTTAATGTTACTCAGTTCCTTTGGCTTTGATGCCTCATGATTGAGTATTGCTCTGTTTAAGTAGACTGTGATTTTGCTGTGGTCTGATAGGGGTGTCAGTGGGCTGACTGTGAACGCTCTGAGAGATTCTGGGTTGAGGTCAGTGATAAAGTAGTCTACAGTACTACTGCCAAGAGATGAGCTATAGGTGTACCTACCATAGGAGTCCCCTCGAAGCCTACCGTTGACTATGTACATGTATTAATATGGTACTTCCTGATTTAATTTTAGCTTGCAATCAGGAATCAGGAGGATAGAAATATGGTCAGATTTGCCAAATGGAAGGCGATATAGAGCTTTGTATGCATCTCTGTGTGTGGAGTAAAGGTGGTCCAGAGTTATGTTTCCTCTGGTTGCACATTTAACATGCTGATAGAAATTTGGTAAAATAGATTTAATTTTCCCTGCATTACAGTCCCCGGCTGCTAGGAGCGCCGCCTCTGGGTGAGCGTTTTCTTGTTTGCTTATGGCAGAATACAGCTCATTCAATGTTGTCTTACTGCCAGTCTCTGACTGTGGTGGTATGTAAACAGCTACAAAGAATATAGATGAAAACTCTCGGTAGGTAGTGTGGTCTACAGCTTATCATGAGAAACTCTACCTCAGGCGAGCAATAGCTCGAGACTTCCTTAGATATCATGCACCAGCTGCTGTTTACAAAAATACATAGATTGCCGCCCCTTGTCTTACCAGACGCTGTTCTATCCTGCCGGTACATCGTATAACCAGCCAGCTGTATGTTGTTGTCATCGATCAGCCACAACTCCGTGAAGCATAAGATGTTACAGTTTTTAATGTCCCGCTGGAAGTTTAATCTTTGGATTGTTTTGTCCAAAGATTGCACGTTTGCTAGCAGAATGGAGAGAAGTGGTGATTTATTCGGCCGCCTGCAAATTCTCATAAGGCAGCCGGACCTTCGGCCCCTCTTTCTCCGCCTCCTCTTCACTCAGATCACGGGGATCGGGGCCTGTTCCCGGGGAAGCAGCGTGTCCTTTGTACCGGGCTCGTCAGAGTTGTGAAAGGAAAAAGATGATTCTGCTAGTCCGTGGTGAGTAATCACAGTCCTGATGTCTAGAAGTTATTTTCGGTCATAAAAGATGGTAGTGGCAACATTATGTACAAAATAAGTTTAAAAAATAAGTTGCAAATAAGCAAACAAAAAAATATAATTGACTGGGGGCACGTCTGTCATCTTAATGTTAGGGGTTAAGGGGTTAAGGTTAGAGTTAAGATTAGGGTTAGGCTATGGGAAAATAGAATGTTGAATGGAATACATTTTTGGGGCACCCACAAGGATGTGTGTGTGTGTGTGTGTGTGTGTGTGTGCGTGCGTCCTTGCATTCTTTCAGTAGTGCAGAGAGGAGAGGAGCGGTGCTGTCTCAGGTGACACAGCCTGTTATACACATCTCCTCTCACAAACAGGAACCCAATATGACTGGCTGATAGCTTGATAAGTGTGTTCACTGGGGTTTCTCCATAATCTAGATTGCAGGCCAGTGCATTTTCATGAGCGTGCATGCTGACTGTACCGTGCCCCGAATCACATTTATGAGTCTCTTTAAATTCAAGGCCAGCTACAGTAGACTGATGTCATTAAATCTAACACTGCTATAAATACATAGCAGGTCATTCTGAACATGCAGAAAGCCGACTGATGTAGACAGACACACACACACATCACACAAACACAACCACACACAACCACACACAGAGTCACCCACACACAGAATTTATACACACACACACACACACACACTCACTTTATGCACACATAAACACACACACACACACACACACACACACACAAACCCCTCAAACCTCCCCCTTTCCTCACCTGTCGTCAATTGTGGTGATTTTGAATGATCAGCCCAAGCCAATTTCAGTGGCGCTAGATGTGTCTATGTGAGAGAGTGTTAGCCTGCAATGAGCCTCACCAATAAGGGATGTGTTCAGAATACAGAATGTGCTAACTCACTCCGCTGGGCACTTTGAATGTCAGCCTTTTCCCCAGTACAGAAAGAGAGCTGCATGGGTGGATGTATTCTGGAGCACTGTGCTGGGCTGTTGTCTACTTTCTAATCCTGGGCTATGCTGGGCTATGCTGTGAGGGCTATGCTGTGAGGGCTATGCTGTGAGGGCTATGCTGTGCTGTGTTGGACTTAGCTGTGCTGGCCTGGGCTATGCTATGCTGGGCTGGGCTGGGCTATGCTGGGCTGGGCTGTGCTGTGCTTGGCTATGTTAGGCTGGGCTGAGTTATGCTGGACTGGGCTATGCTGTGCTGGGCTATACTGGGCTGGACTATGCTGGGCTATGCTGTGCTGGCCTGGGCTATGCTGTGGTTGGCTGAGCTATCCTGGGCTGGGCTATGCTGTGCTGGGCTATGCTGTGCTGGGCTATGCTGCACGACGCAATGTGGAATGCCTGGATACAGCCCTTAGCTGTGGTATATTGGCCATATACCACAAACCCCCGAGGTGCCTTATTGCTATTATAAACTGGTTCCCAATGTAATTAGAGCAGTAAAAATAAATGTTTTGTCATTCTGATATACCACGGCTATCAGCCAATCAGCTTTCAGGGCTCGTACCATCCAGTCTAAAATCTCACTGTCATAATGGGATCCGCTCCAATAAATAGCCAAACGGCAGCAGGAAATAATAGGCCTAGCTATTGTGATGTACAAAACATGGAGCTCAAGGCTATTCCAGTTCAACATTGGGACTCTAAAAAAAAGTTGTATTTAATTATAAATCAACATCACAATAATGAGCCATGTAATTATACATTGATGTGTCATTATGTTTATTATGACATTGAAAAATAAATAAAACATTTTGCTCCCAAATCCCCCCATTCTTCACACACATACTCACGAGTGCATAAACACACACACGCACAAACACACATTTCCATGCACACGCAGAAACGCACATCATGCACACACACACACACGCACATACTTTTGCACAAACACACACACACACTCACACACTGGAAACAGAGGTTGGATGCTGCACGGGCAGGGGAGGAGAGGCGATGTCGGGAAAAATAGTAGAGACCTTGCAGCCCTCCAGGCATGCAGTTATCAGAGATACAGGGCTGATGGGAAATCAATCAGTTCAAGTGGTGTGCCCTGCCCTGTCCTGGAGGAGAGGAGAGGAGAGGAGAGGAGAGGAGAGGAGAGGAGGAGAGAGAGGAGAGGAGAGGAGAGGAGAGGAGAGGAGAGGAGAGGAGAGGAGAGGAGAGGAGAGGAGAGGAGATGAGAGGAGAGGAGAGGAGTCACTCAACCAACCACTGCTTTGTGCCTGATCAATGACAACTGTATGACTGTTCTATATATGCTACAGTAGATGACTAATCTATGCAGTGCCACCTCTGCCTATACGCAGACTACGTGCTGGGAGGATAGAGGAATGGAGGACAGATGAAAGAGGACAGAGGAAGAGAGGACAGAGGAATGGAGGACAGAGGAAAGAGGACAGAGGAAAGAGGACAGAGGGAGGGAGGACAGAGGAAAGAGGACAGAGGAAAGAGGACAGAGGAAGAGAGGACAGAGGACAGAGGAGAGAGGACAGAGGAAAGAGGACAGAGGAAGAGAGGACAGAGGAAGAGAGGACAGAGGAATGGAGGACAGAGGAAAGAGGACAGAGGACAGAGGAAGGGAGGACAGAGGAAGGGAGGACAGAGGAAGGGAGGACAGAGGAAGAGAGGACAGAGGAAGAGAGGATAGAGGAAAGAGGACAGAGGAAGGGAGGACAGAGGAAGAGAGGACAGAGGAGGAAGGACAAAGGAAGGGAGGACAGAAGAAGGGAGGACAGAAGAAGGGAGGACAGAGGAGCTAAGGACAGAGGAACGAGGACAGAAGAAAGGAAGATAGAGGAAGGGAGTACAGAGGAAGGGAGTACAGAGGAAGGGAGTACAGAGGAAGGGAGGACAGAGGAAGGGAGGACAGAGGAAGGGAGGACAGAGGGGGTTCAGAGGAAGGAATATAGAGGAAGGTAGGACAAAGGAAATAGGACAGAAGGAGGAGGACAGAGGCTGAATGGAAAGCTGATTTGGACAAGTCTGGGGACGGTGCAGGGACAGTGAGTCAGAGGCAATGGTGGCTGTAGTGCAAGTGGCCATAAACATTAATAAGGCATGTAATCCCAGAGAGATTGTTTATTTTACAATCCATTAAATATAAACTCATTTTCACCAGGCCATAGATGGCTATCCTCTTAGTGGGAGTGACCGTATGCATAGGTGTGTGTGTGTGTGTGTGTGTGTGTGTGTGTGTGTGTGTGTGTGTGTGTGTGTGTGTGTGTGTGTGTGTGTGGCAGATTAGAGCGGGTGAACAGGGACTGTGCTCAGGGCTCAGGGGATGAATAGGAGGCTAGGACGTCTGGTGCCTCTGGCAGTACGCCGTTTAAAACGGAAGATGAATGGAGGTCATCTCAGAGCGTGACCATGTGTAAATCAGGCATTAGGCACGCCCAGTTTAACGGCTTTGTGAACATCAAGAGTTCCGTGTACACACGTGTATTTATGTGTACTGTACAGATGGAGTCTAGCTTGTGTTCTGGTGCAGCTGTGCAGAGCGACAGAGGCGACCCTAACGAAGCTGATCGCGAAAAGCTCCATTCGCTGCACTGTGAAATGAAAAAGGGAATGTTAAGGTTGGTGTGGTTGTTACTCTTGTTTTTTGAACATGACAGATTGTGTTGTGGTTTGCTGTTGTGTAACAGTAGGAGATTGGCATGTAGAAACACTATAGGCTCTAAGCCTGGATGTGTAGTAGGGGACATTGAATAACATTTGACTGCATTCTATTTTTATGAGTTCTTCTTTTTTATTTCATTACATTAGTTTATTTTAATAAATACTTTCTCAACACTTATTTTTCTTAAAACTGCATTGTTGACTAAGGGTTGGTAAGTAAGCATTTCACTGTATGGTCTACTACACCTGTTGTATTCGGCAGAAATACAGAGAAGCGTTATCCCAACGCTGCATGAACGTGTCTACTGATCATCAGTGACTGAAACCGGTCCATGTTCCGAGCATGTTGTGGGAATGACATTGGAACATGCTTTGTAACTATGTCCCTCCACAAAATGAAATGATGCTCTCTCATTACTTTACAGCCTATTAAACCGGATTCTCTGGTGGGAATGTCTGTTTTTTGCTGGCAAGACAGCATCTTCCGATGTGCGACCAGACTAGCACGTCGAAATGAATGTGTGATGGGTCCTCACTTAAAAAGATGTTGCATAAAGCTTACTTAATTTATTTATTTGATTTTTTGTTTTCACTGCATCGGAGATAATGTACACAGACGTCCAGGCTGGAACGTCCCCTGATTCAGCCAGTGTTCGCTGTGCTGATGCAATTACATTGTTACCTCTGGGTGTAATTTAGTCAGGTCCAGTGGGTCAGCAACCAGGCTGGTGTCCTATGCTCCTCTGGAGTCTCTCCTGAACACAAGGACCTGGTTGATTCAATTACAACACACACATGGGCATACGTGCTCACAGACACATGTACATGGGCGCACACGTACACACAAGTACACTCACGTACACTCGCGTACACACACAAGCACACAAACACAGAAAGAGAGAGACACACAAAGGCACAAGCAAATGCGCACAATCATACACACACACACACAAATACAAACAGAAGCACACACACACACCCAAACACACACACACCGTGACAAGTCAAGAGGCCACACCACATAACACACTTCACCCCCCCCCCCCCAGATTGTCACCTGCTACAAGCCCTCACAGCTCAGGGAATTAACCCTGCTGTCTGGGACTCTGTGAGCTGCTTGTCGGACATTATTTCCTGTGTGGTGGTGCGGCTAGCCCCATGGATCTGTACAGCAGCAGTAGCAGGCCTGGGTGAGTCTATCTTTCTTCGTACCAAGCTGTGGTTGTCATAGACAGGGGGCTGCCTTAAAATGAACACTATAGAAATGACTAAATTTGTGTCAGTAAACAATGTTAGGGACCGGTCAACAATACCTTAGGGATCGCAAACCACAGGAACCACAGGTTGAGCAACACTGTGTAAGGCTAGCTGGTGTATAGGGCTAAGCAGTTTGTCTGGCTGGTCTGTACTGGTTTGGCTTGTTTACAGGCTAGGGGAAATCAGTGTACTTGACTGTGGTTTATTAGCTTCAGCAGCTGGCTGCTGTGGCTGTGGCTGTGTCACTGTCTCTGGGCTTGGGGCTGTGGCTGTGTCATTGTATCTGGGCTCGGGGCTGTGGCTGTGTCATTTCCTCTCTCCCACAGCTGCACTTACACCATGCCCAAACCAGATGCACGTTTGTCCGCTTGTGCCATTGTGCGCAAATTGATTTTGACCAACCACACCAAACATGATCACGACACACATGTTGAAATATCAAAACAAACTCCGAACCAATTCTATTCATTTGGGGACAGGTCGAAAAGCATTCAACATTTATGGCAATTTAGCTACATTGCAGTTGCTAGTTAATTTGTCCTATTTAGCTAGCTTGCAGTTGCTAGCTAATATATCCTCTGATATATACACTGAGTTGTTATTTTACCTGAAATGCACAAGGTCCTCTACTCCGACAATTAATCCACAGATAAAACTGTCAACCGAATCGTTTCCAGTCATCTGTCCTTCTTCCAGGCTTTTTCTTCTTTGGACTTTATATGGCGATTTGCATGTAACTTTCATAATAAGGTGTATTACCACAACCAACCTCAGTTCATCTTTCAATCACCCACGTGAGTATAACCAATGAGGAGATGGGACGTGGTATAGGCTTATAAAAGCCAATGAGGAGATGGGAGACTTCTAGGAGATGGGAGACTTCTAGGAGATGGGAGACTTCTAGGAGATGGGAGACTTCTAGGAGATGGGAGACTTCTAGGAGACGGGAGACTTCTAGGAGATGGGAGAACTCTAGGAGATGGAAGACTTCTAGGAGATGGGAGACTTCTAGGAGACGGGAGACTTCTAGGAGATGGGAGACTTCTAGGAGACGGGAGACTTCTAGGAGATGGGAGACTTCTAGGAGATGGGAGACTTCTAGGAGACGGGAGACTTCTAGGAGACGGGAGACTTCTAGGAGACGGGAGAACTCTAGGAGATGGGAGACTTCTAGTAGATGGGAGAACTCTAGGAGATGGGAGACTTCTAGGAGACAGGAGACTTCTAGGAGATGGGAGACTTCTAGTAGATGGGAGAACTCTAGGAGACGGGAGACTTCTAGGAGACAGGAGACTTCTAGGAGATGGGAGACTTCTAGTAGATGGGAGAACTCTAGGAGATGGGAGACTTCTAGTAGATGGGAGAACTCTAGGAGACGGGTGACTTCTAGGAGATGGGAGAACTCTAGGAGATGGGAGACTTCTAGGAGATGAGAGAGGCAGGACTTGCAATGCGTTCTGCGCCACAAAATAGAATCAACTTCTATTTTAGAGCCTGGCAACGCAGACACTCATTGGCGAGCAGTGTGGTTGAAATTATTGAATAACATGTATGTGTACATTTATTTTGCAACGCTCGCGTAAGCGACACAAATTAGCTAGCAACAACACTACTGGTGTGGTCAGCATGTTCGTCTCAATGCACTACTGAAAGAATGCAAGGACACACACACACACACAAACAAATACACACACACACACACAAACAAATACACACAAACACACACACAAACAGACAAACACACAAACACAAATACACACACACAAATACACACACACACAAGTACAGGCTGCCGCCACTGTAGTGCTGTATGCTCACATGTTCCCGCCTGGTTTTGAGTGTGCACTCTCAGGGAGATAGGGTGTGTGTGTGTGTGTGTGTGTGTGTGTGTGTGTGTGTGTGTATCTGTGTGTGTCTTTCCCAGTTCAGTGATGAGCATGTTCTCTCTAGTTGTTCCATTGTTTTTGTCTTTCTCCAACACAGCCAATTACTAACAGGCATTCTGAGAGCAGCTGAAGGAGAAGATAGAAAACAGGTACATAAACAGAGATGAAACACTCCACGCCTCGCCAACCACTAAGCCTTCATTTGGCCATCATCGCTATCATCATTACAATTACACATTTCCCATTTCCACAGGTGTAAGCTTACTCACTAATACCATAGCTACAAACAACCCGACTCACTCTGGCCTTGAAAGACATCAAAACATCAAAATATCTAACAAATGTATACCAGCATGTTCCAATGAGGAATAAAACCCATTTAGCTGTTTATAAAACAGGTGTTTGGTGCCAAATAGGTTCTGTTAGTTGTTTTGTGTGGATAGTTGGATCTTGGACACATCCACAGCTCTCTGGCCAACTGCAGGAGCTTCCCAGTGTTAGTGCCCACAGTTTCATGTGAGAGCCAGACAGAGGGAGAGAGATGGCTGCAGAAGCCCTGGTTGAAAGCCCCCATCATCAGCCAGACAGAAGGAGAGAGATGGCTACAGCATCTCTGGTTGAAAGCCTCCATCATCAGCCAGACAGAAGGAGAGAGATGGCTACAGCATCCCTGGTTGAAAGCCTCCATCATCAGCCAGACAGAAGGAGAGAGATGGCTACAGCATCCCTGGTTGAAAGCCTCCATCATCAGCCAGACAGAAGGAGAGAGATGGCTACAGCATCCCTGGTTGAAAGCCCCCATCATCAGCCAGACAGAAGGAGAGAGATGGCTACAGCATCCCTGGTTGAAAGCCTCCATCATCAGGCAGACAGAGGGAGAGAGATGGCTACAGCATCCCTGGTTGGAGGCCTCCATCATCAGCCAGACAGAAGGAGAGAGATGGCTACAGCATCCCTGGTTGAAAGCCTCCATCATCAGGCAGACAGAGGGAGAGAGATGGCTACAGCATCCCTGGTTGAAAGCCTCCATCATCAGCCAGACAGAAGGAGAGAGATGGCTACAGCATCCCTGGTTGAAAGCCTCCATCATCAGCCAGACAGAAGGAGAGAGATGGCTACAGCATCCCTGGTTGAAAGCCCCCATCATCAGCCAGACAGAAGGAGAGAGATGGCTACAGCATCCCTGGTTGAAAGCCTCCATCATCAGGCAGACAGAGGGAGAGAGATGGCTACAGCATCCCTGGTTGAAAGCCCCCATCATCAGCCAGACAGAAGGAGAGAGATGGCTACAGCATCCCTGGTTGAAAGCCTCCATCATCAGGCAGACAGAGGGAGAGAGATGGCTACAGCATCCCTGGTTGGAGGCCTCCATCATCAGCCAGACAGAAGGAGAGAGATGGCTACAGCATCCCTGGTTGAAAGCCTCCATCATCAGGCAGACAGAGGGAGAGAGATGGCTACAGCATCCCTGGTTGAAAGCCTCCATCATCAGCCAGACAGAAGGAGAGAGATGGCTACAGCATCCCTGGTTGAAAGCCTCCATCATCAGCCAGACAGAAGGAGAGAGATGGCTACAGCATCCCTGGTTGAAAGCCCCCATCATCAGCCAGACAGAAGGAGAGAGATGGCTACAGCATCCCTGGTTGAAAGCCTCCATCATCAGGCAGACAGAGGGAGAGAGATGGCTACAGCATCCCTGGTTGGAGGCCTCCATCATCAGGCATGTTGGGTAAAAGAGAGATGGCTGTATATGAAAAATTGGTAGCTCTCTTTTTTCTGCTCTAAAATGTTTTACTTGTGAGTTCACCATGAGTATTGATGAGTTCACCATGAGAATTGATGAGTTCACCATGAGAATTGATGAGTTCACCATGAGAATTGATGAGTTCACCATGAGAATTGATCAGTTCACCATGAGAATTGATCAGTTCACCATGATAATTGATCAGTTCACCATGATAATTGATCAGTTCACCATGAGAATTAGGGCTCCCGAGTGGCGCAGCGGTCTAAGACTCTTTACCTCAGTGCTCACTACAGACACCCTGGTTTGAATCCAGGCGGGAGTCCCATAGGGCAGTAAACAATTGTCCCAGAGTCGTCCAGGTTTAGCTGGTGTAGGCTGTCATTTTAAATAAGAATTTGATCTTAACTGACTTGCATGGTTAATTACATTTTTTAATATAAATAAATAAAAAGAAGTGATGAGTTCACCATGAGAATTGATGAGTTCACCGTGATAATTGAGAAGTATGATTCTAGTGGTTTCATCCTGCAGCATACAGTGTCTCTCCAAGATGGCGTAGCAATCAGACGTCTTTTGTCTTCGTCTTGCCGTGTCCCGTGTATATAATTCTCATGGTGAACTCAACTTCAACATACTCTCCTACAACCTGCCTCACCCAATGTGGTGTGGATCTGCTATTTTCTTTACTTTACAACGGAACCCCCAACAGAAGCTAGCCATCTAACTAGCTACTAGCTAGTAGTCAGCTAGACACGGCTAGAGGTCATCAGCTAACCTTGAGCCCGGACAACTCCTACCATTCTGCACAGCGTGATTCAACCCAGAGCTTATCAGACTCCTTTTGCTCTGTAACGGTCTGAGTGTAGTGGGTGAGGAGTCAGGCGCAGGAAGCAGAGAGTTCAGGGGAGTGCTATTTTAATGCACTGAGAAACGCTGAACATAAGCCAACCCTCACAAAAACACAGGGCGTACTGAACAAACAAATGCCCCAAACAGGGGGGGCTTAAACTGTCCAGGAAAAACCCACAAAATGGGAAAACACAAAACCCATAGACGTGCACACAAGTACACCAAACAGACGATCACAATAATTAATCCCGCACAAGGAACCCTGCGGGCCGGCTGACTAATAAAGCCTTACTACCTAACTCAAAACAGGTGCACTCAATCAACACATAAGGAGGGGGAGGAAATAATCAGTAGCAGCTAGTAGGCCGGCGACGACGACCGCCGAGCGCCACCCGAACGGGAAGGGGAGTGTCCTTCGGTCGGAGTCGTGACAGTAACCCCCCTTGACGCGTGGCTCCCGCAGCGCGCCGGCACCGGCCTCGAGGTCGACCCGGAGGACGAAGCGCAGGGCGATCCGGATGGAGGCGATGGAAATCCCTCAACATTGACGGATCCAAAATGTCCCTGGTGGGTACCCAGCACCTCTCCTCCGGACCGTACCCCTCCCAGTCCACGAGGTACTGCAGGCCCCTCACCCTCGAGTCCAGAATGGCCCGTATCGTATACGCCGGGGACCCCTCGATGTCCAGAGGGGGAGGAGGGACCTCTAGCACCTCACCGTCCTGTAGGGGACCAGCTACCACTGGCCTGAGGAGAGACACATGAAACGAGGGGTTAATACGATAATAGGAAGGGAGTTGTAATCGATAACACACCTTGTTTATTCTCCTCAGGACTTTGAACGGCCCTACACACTGCGGCCCAAGCTTCCGGCAGGGCACGCGGAGGGGCAGGTTTCGGGTCGAGAGCCAGACCCTGTCCCCTGGTACAAACATGGGGGCCTCACTGCGGTGGCGGTCAGCACTCCTTTTCTGCCGTCCACTAGCCTGTTGAAGGGATTCCTGGACGGCCCTCCAGGTTTCTTTGGAGCGCTGCACCCATTCCTCCACCGCAGGAGCTTTGGTCTGGCTCGGATGCCACGGTGCCAGGACCGGCTGGTACCCCAACACACACTGAAAGGGGGACACATTAGTAGAGGAGTGGCGTAATGAGTTCTGGGCCATTTCAGCCAGGCGCAGGAAGCAGAGAGTTCAGGGGAGTGCTATTTTAATGCACTGAGAAACGCTGAACATAAGCCAACCCTCACAAAAACACAGGGCGTACTGAACAAACAAATGCCCCAAACAGGGGGGCTTAAACTGTCCAGGAAAAACCCACAAAATGGGAAAACACAAAACCCATAGACGTGCACACAAGTACACCAAACAGACGATCACAATCATTAATCCCGCACAAGGAACCCTGCGGGCCGGCTGACTAATAAAGCCTTACTACCTAACTCAAAACAGGTGCACTCAATCAACACATAAGGAGGGGGAGGAAATAATCAGTAGCAGCTAGTAGGCCGGCGATGACGACCGCCGAGCGCCACCCGAACGGGAAGGGGAGTGTCCTTCGGTCGGAGTCGTGACATGCTCCATATCTCCGGATTCCTACCGTAAGCTCTGAACCTCTTCACCTGGATCACCGCAGCTAGCTAGCTGCTATTTGATTGGCTCCTCCTGGCTAACGTCCCTGTCCCGAAGCAAGCAGCCTATGCTAGGTCCATCTCCCGGCTAGTTGAGGTCCATCAGAGGTCCATCAGCCATGCCTTGGGCTACAATACCTATTTTGACAATTGGCCAGGACACCTTTTATTGCCAAAACGCAGCCCCGCCGATCCATCACGACTGGACTACTGACGTAATCCGCACAAGGTTTTTTTTCAACAGGTTCCTCCGTCGCGACTTCCCCTGAATGCCCATCTGCTAGCCTGCTAGCCGTGGCCAGCTGGCTATCTAGAGCATACCGGACTGTTAGCTGAAGTAGTCCATCAGTCAATTTCTTGGGCTACTATACCTATTTTGCCAATTGGTCTAGATTAGAGGTCGACCGATTAATCGGAATGGCCGATTAAATCGGGCCGATTTCAAGTTTTCATAACAATCGGAAATCGGTATTTTTGGGCGCCGATTTGACGATTTTTAAAAATATTTTATTTTATTTGTTTTTATGTTCAGGGGCAGAACGACAGATTTTCACCTTGTCAGCTCGGGGGATTCAATCTTGCAACCTTACAGTTAACTAGTCCAACGCAATAATGACCTGCCTCTCTCTCGTTGCACTCCACAAGGAGACTGTTACGTGGATGCAGTTAGCCAAGGAAAGTTGCTAGCTAGCATTAAACTTATCTTATAAAAAACAATCAATCACAATCACTAGTTAACTACACATGGTTGATGATATTACTAGATATTATCTAGCGTGTCCTGCGTTGCATATAATCTGACTGAGCATACAAGCATACAAGTATCTGACTGAGCGGTGGTAGGCAGAAGCAGACGCGTTTTGCCAGCAGCTCTTCGTTGTGCGACAAGCATTGCGCTGTTTATGACTTCAAGCCTATCAACTCCTGAGATGAGGCTGGTGTAACCGAAGTGAAATGGCTAGCTAGTTAGCGCACGCTAATAGCGTTTCAAACGTCACTCGCTCGTTGTGTTGCTGGTTCGAGCCCAGGGAGGAGCGAGGAGAGGGACGGAAGCTATACTGTTACACTGGTAATACTAAAGTGCCTATAAGAACATCCAATAGTCAAAGGTTAATGAAATACAAATGGTATAGAGGGAAATAGTCCTATAATTCCTATAATAACTACAACCTAAAACTTCTTACCTGGGAATATTGAAGACTCATATTAAAAGGAACCACCAGCTTTCATATGTTCATATGTTATCATGTTCTGAGCACGTTAGCTTTCTTACATAGCACATATTGCACTTTTACTTTCTTCTCCAACACTTTGTTTTTGCATTATTTAAATCAAATTGAACATGTTTCATTCATTTCTTGAGGCTAAATTGATTTTATTGATGTATTATATTAAGTTAAAATAAGTGTGCATTCAGTATTGTTGTAATTGTCATTAGTACATTTTGTTTTTCAATTGGCCGATTAATCGGTTATGGCTTTTTTGGTCCACCAATAATCGGTATCGGTACCGGCATTGAAAAATCATAATCGGCCGACCTCTAGTCTAGACCCTTTTACAACACGGACCCCTGCTGATAAATCACAACTGATCTGCCGACGTAACCGCACGAGGGGGCTACAACACACTTCTTCTGTCGCGACATCCCCCTAAGGCCCTTCTGCTAGCCTGCTAGCCCCGGCCCACTAGCTGTCTGAATCGCTGTGTCTCCAGCTTGCCTAACTACCCACTGGTCCCTATGATCACTCAGCTACGCATGCCTTTCCCTAATGTCAATATGCCTTGTCCATTGCTGTTTTGGTTTGTGATTATTGTCTTATTTCACTGTAAAGCCTCCAGCGCTGCTTAATATGCCTTAGCTAACCCTTTTGTCCCACCTCCCACACATGCTGTGACCTCACCTGGTTTAATTGATGTCTCTAGAGACAATTCCTCTCTTATCGCCAGTCAATACCTAGGTTTACCTCCACTGTATTCATATCCTACCATACCTTTGTCTGTACATTATGCATTGAATCTATTCTACCGCGCCCAGAAACCTGCCTCATTTACTCTCTGTTCTGAACGTACTAGACAACCAGTTCTTAAAGCCCTTAGTCGTACCCTTATCCTACTCCTCCTCTGCTCCTCTGGTGATGTAGAGGTCAGGCCCTGCAGTGCCTAGCTCCACTCCCATTCCCCAGGCGCTCTCATTTGTTGACTTTTGTAACCAAAAAAGCCTTGGATTCATGCATGTTACCATTAGAAGCCTCCTCTCTAAGTTTGTTTTATTCACTGCTTTAGCACACTCAGCCAACCCAGATGTCCTAGCCATGTCTGAATCCTGGATTAGGAAGGCCACCAAAAACCCTAACATTTCCGTCCCTAACTATAACATTTTCCGACAAGATAGAACTGCCAAAGGGGGCGGAGTTGCAATCTACTGCAGAGATAGCTTGCATAGTAGTTCTGTCTTACTATCCAGGTCTGTGCCCAAACAATTTGAGATTCTACTTTTAAAAATAGACCACCTTGCTATAGACCACCTTCTGCCCCCAGCTGTGCCCTGGACACCGTATGTGAATTGATTGCCCCCCCTCTATCTTCAGAGCTCGTGCTGTTAGGTGACCTAAACTGGCATATGCTTAACACCTCAGCCATCCTACAATCTAAGCTTGATGCCCTCAATCTTACACAAATTATCAATGAACCTACCAGGTACAACCCCAAATCGATAAACACAGGCACCCTCATAGATATCTTCCTAACCAACCTGCCCTCCAAATACACCTCTGCTGTCTTCAACCAGGATCTCAGTGATCACTGCCTCATTGCTTGCGTCCATAATGGGTCTGCGGTCAAACAACCACCCCTCATCACTGTCACACTCTCTTAAATACTTCAGTGAACAGGCCTTTCTAATCGACCTGCCCCGGGTATCCTGGAAGGATATTGACTTCATTATGTCAGTAGAAGATGCCTGGTTGTTCTTTAAAAGTGCTTTCCTCACAATCTTAAATAAGCATGCCCGTGGTTCACTCCTTACCTGACTGCCCTTGACCAACACAAAAACATCCTGTCGTGTACGGCATTAGCATTGAATAGCCCCCGCGATATTTTATTTTATTTTTTATTTTACCTTTATTTAACCAGGTAGGCTAGTTGAGAACAAGTTCTCATTTGCAACTGCGACCTGGCCAAGATAAAGCATAGCAGTGTGAACAGACAACACAGAGTTACACATGGAGTAAACAATTAACAAGCCAATAACACAGTAGAAAAAAAAGGGGAGTCTATATACAATGTGTGCAAAAGGCATGAGGAGGTAGGCGAATAATTACAATATTGCAGATTAACACTGGAGTGATAAATGATCAGATGATCATGTACAGGTAGAGATATTGGTGTGCAAAAGAGCAGAAAAGTAAATAAATAAAAACTGTGGGGATGAGGTAGGTGAAAATGGGTGGGCTATTTACCAATAGATTATGTACAGCTGCAGCGATCGGTTAGCTGCTCAGATAGCTGATGTTTGAAGTTGGTGAGGGAGATAAAAGTCTCCAACTTCAGCGATTTTTGCAATTCGTTCCAGTCACAGGCAGCAGAGTACTGGAATGAAAGGCGGCCGAATGAGGTGTTGGCTTTAGGGATGATCAGTGAGATACACCTACTGGAGCACGTGCTACGGATGGGTGTTGCCATCGTGACCAGTGAACTGAGATAAGGCGGAGCTTTACCTAGCATGGCCTTGTAGATGACCTGGAGCCAGTGGGTCTGGCGACGAATATGTAGCGAGGGCCAGCCGACTAGAGCATACAAGTCGCAGTGGTGGGTAGTGTAAGGTGCTTTAGTGACAAAACGGATGGCACTGTGATAAACTGCATCCAGTTTGCTGAGTAGAGTGTTGGAAGCAATTTTGTAGATGACATCGCCGAAGTCGAGGATCGGTAGGATAGTCAGTTTTACTAGGGTAAGCTTGGCAGCGTGAGTGAAGGAGGCTTTGTTGCGGAATAGAAAGCCGACTCTTGATTTGATTTTCGATTGGAGATGTTTGATATGGGTCTGGAAGGAGAGTTTGCAGTCTAGCCAGACACCTAGGTACTTATAGGTGTCCACATATTCAAGGTCGGAACCATCCAGTGTGGTGATGCTAGTCGGGCATGCGGGTGCAGGCAGCGATCGGTTGAAAAGCATGCATTTGGTTTTACTAGCGTTTAAGAGCAGTTGGAGGCCACGGAAGGATATGAAACTTCTCAGGGAAGTTAGGAACCAATATACACAGGCAGTTAGGAAAGCAAAGGCTAGCTTTTTCAAACAGAAATTTGCATCCTGCAGCACAAACTCCAAAAGGTTCTGGGACACTAAAGTCCATGGAGAATAAGAGCACCTCCTCCCAGCTGCCCACTGCTCTGAGGTTAGGAAACACTGTCACCACCAGTAAATTCACAATAATTGAGAATTTCAGTAATAATTTTTCTATGGCTGGCCATGCTTCCACCTGGCCACCCCTACCCTGGTCAACAGCCCTGCACCCCCTACAGCAACTTTCCCAAGCCTCCCCCATTTCTCCTTCACCCAAATCCAGATAGCTGATGTTCTGAAAGAGCTGAAAAATCTGGACCAATACAAATCAGCAGGGCTAGACAATCCCTTTTTAAAATTATCAGCCTAAATTGTTGCAACCCCTATTACTAGCCTGTTCAACCTCTTTCGTATCGTCTGAGATCCCCAAAGATTGGAAAGCTGCCGCGGTCATCCCCCTCCTCAAAGGGGGAGACACTCTAGAACCAAACTGCTACAGACCTATATCTATCCTACCCTGCCTTTCTAAGGTCTTCAAAAGCCAAGTTACCAAACAGATCAGATTCTTATTGGCAGACTCAACATCGTTTGTTTCTCAAATGACTGCCTTGCCTGGGTCACCAACTACTTCACAGACAGAGTTCAGTGTGTAAAATCGGAGGGCCTGTTTTCCAGACCTCTGGCAGTCTCTTTGGGGGTGCCACAGGGTTCAATTCTCAGGCCGACTCTTTTCTCTGTATTTATAAATGATGTTGCTCTTGCTGCTACTGATCTGATCCACCTCTACGCCGATGACACCATTCTGTACACTCCTGGCCCTTCTTTGGACACATCCAGACGAGCTTCAATCTCACACAACTCTCCTTCTGTGGCCTCCAACTGCTCTTAAATGCAAGTAAAACTAAATGAATGCTCTTCAACCGATCGCTGCCCGCACCTGCCTGCCCGTCCAGCATCACTACTCTGGATGGTTCTGACTTAGAATATGTGGACAACTACAAATACATAGGTGTCTGGTTAGACTGTAAACTCTCCTTCCAGACTCACAGTAAGCATCTCCAATCCAAAATTAAATCTTGAATCGGCTTACTATTACACAACAAAGCCTCCTTCACTCATCCTGCCCAACATAACCTCGTAAAATTAACTATCCTGCCGATCCTTGACTTCGACGATGTCATTTACAAAATAGCCTCCAACACTCTACTCAGCAAATTGGATGCAGTCTATCACAGTGCCATCCGTTTTGTCACCAAAGTGCCATATACTACCCACCACTGCGACCTGTACGCTCTCGTTGGCTGGCCCTCGCTTCATATTCGGTGCCAGTGGGTCATCTAGGTCATCAGGTCATCTATAAGTCTTTTACTAGGTAAAGCCCCGCCTTATCTCAGCTCACTGGTCACCATATCAGCACCCACCCGTAGCACGCACTCCAGCAGGTATATTTCACTGGTCACCCCCAAAGCCAATTCCTCGTTTGGCCGCCTTTCCTTACAGTTCTCTGCTGCCAATGACTGGAACGAATTGCAAAAATCACTGATGCTGGAGACTCATATCTCCCTCACTAACTTTCAGCACCAGCTGTCAGAGCATTTCACAGATCACTGTAAAGGTACATAGCTCATCTGTAAATAGCCCATCCAACTACCTCATCCCCATACTGTTATTTATTTATTTTTTGCTCCTTTGCACCCCAGCATCTCTACTTGCACTTTCATCTTCTGCACATCTATCACTCCAGTGTTTAATTGCTAAATTGTAATTATTCCGCCACCATGGCATATTTATTGCTTTACCTCCCTTATCTTATCTCATTTGCACACACTGTATATAGATTTTTTTCTACTGTATTATTGACTGTATGTTTGTTTTACTCCATGTGTAACTCTGTGTTGTTGTTTGTGTCACACTGCTTTGCTTTATCTTGGCCAGGTCGCAGTTGTAAATGAGAACTTGTTCTCCACTACCCTACCTGGTTAAATAAAGGTGAAATAAAATAAAATAAAAAAGTATAACCAACCTGGTTAAGCTTATATTCAGACCTAGCAGATATTCTGTTGGGTACAGAATCACTGTAACAGGCTGACTGATGTTGTTGGATTTGAAGACTGGAGACATATTTTCTTATCAATACATCAAAGTATAACGTGTGTGTAAGGTATGTGAGCTGTGGAGCCAGCATATATAATCTATTGATCAAAACAGGAGTGGAAATATGTTGCTGCAATATTGATATATTATATATTATTATATATATTGCCGGGTAGACCTACAAACCATCCCCAAACGCATCTCATCATATATATTTCATATGTAACGATGCAAGTGAGCAGAGCGAACTATAGGACTGCCAAGAGAAGTCCAAAACTAACCACTAACAGACAGATAAGCTTTCATCCTAATAAACATATTTAAAGTGTTAGTCTGGTGCCAGAATTCTTCTGGAATGGTTCCAGACAAGCTAAATCAATCCCAGCTAAATTATCTGAAAGAAAACAAACAGTAACAGAGGTCTGTCTGGTGGTGGTATTCTGTCAGAAGCCTCAGTGTTAAAGTTGCAATATGTAGAAATAGCTCCACAATTTCCCTGTTTTCTAAAATGTTTGCCTGATTTCAATTTATGTGACATTGCAAGCAATGTAGAAAATCATTATACCATCTAAACCCCTGTGAAATATATTTTCAATAATCAAAAATATAGTATTTTCAGCTGTTTGAATCTGGATGTACAAAACAGAAACTAAAAACAAGCTAAACTAAACCTACGGATGAGACACATGGAAATAGTATAGCACATAGCACATCGACTGATCTACTGCTTATCAAACCTGTTTTCGATGAGATTGACAGATCGTTAACTAGCATTTCTATCTGAAATCTGTCTGCTGGTTCACAAAATGACTTAATGGACCTTTGAAGAGATGTATCATGATGAGCCGGATAAATGCGGTGTCAATTAGCCTGGGGATGAGGTGAATCATAAGGTGACTCTGTTTAGCTGCTTCCCTGCTTCATTAGGTTAGCATGTCCACCTCTCACTTCATAGCACGAAGTGTCCCAAATGGAACCCTGTTCCCTATCTAGTGCACTACTTTTGACCAAGCCCAAGGCACCAATGTCTGACTGTGTGTGTGATAGGTGGAGAGAGCCGAATGGAGCAGTCCAAAGTAGTGCACTATATAGGGAAAAGGCTGGGATTTGGGACGCAGATAGTGTCTGCAGCTTACCTGATCAATGTTCCAATGTCCTCTTCACCATTCCACATTATTAATGACGTTCCTGCGTGTTCTCATCATGGATTTAATACAAAGGTCACAGGGGTCCCATTCATTTTGCAACACGTTATGAAAAGGTCTCGTTGTTCATTAATTTAATGATGCAGGGTTTCTATTTCTGTAAAGATAACTGTCTCTCTCTGGGTGACAAAGCTGCTGTATGCAGGCTGACGTGTCAGACTATGTGTTCTGTGTGACCCCCCCACTCACATACACACACAACTATACCCCTGCCTGGCACCGTCTTTCCAAATTCATCAAACTCACTTTATCCAGCTTTCTCCAGAACACATTATTACCACTATGAACATACAGGAAAACTATGTATCACTATAAACATACAGGAAAACTATGTATCACTATAAACATACAGGAAAACTATGTATCACTATAAAGATACAGGAAAACTATGTATCACTATAAAGATACAGGAAAACTATGTATCACTATAAAGATACAGGAAAACTATGTATCACTATAAAGATACAGGAAAACTATGTATCACTATAAACATACAGGAAAACTATGTATCACTTTAAACATACGGGAAAACTATGTATCACTATAAACATACAAGAAAACTATGTATCACTATAAACATACAGGAAAACGATGTATCACTATAAAGATACAGGAAAACGATGTATCACTATAAACATACGGGAAAACTAATTATCACTATAAAGATACAGGAAAACTATGTATCACTATAAAGATACAGGAAAACTATGTATCACTATAAAGATACAGGAAAACTATGTGTCACTATAAAGATACAGGAAAACTATGTGTTACTATAAATCAAATCAAATCAAATTGTATTTGTCACATACACATGGTTAGCAGATGTTAATGCGAGTGTAGCGAAATGCTTGTGCTTCTAGTTCCGACAATGCAGTGATAACCAACAAGTAATCTAACTAACAATTCCAAAACTACTGTCTTATACACAGTGTAAGGGGATAAGGAATATGTACATAAGGATATATGAATGAGTGATGGTACAGAGCAGCATACAGTAGATGGTATCGAGTACAGTATATACATATGAGATGAGTATGTAGACAAAGTAAACAAAGTGGCTAGTGACATAAGAATGCAGCAAAGATACAGGAAAACTATGTGTTACTATAAAGATACAGGAAAACTAATTATCACTATAAAGATACAGGAAAACTATGTGTCACTATAAAGATACAGGAAAACTATGTATCACTATAAAGATACAGGAAAACTATGTGTCACTATAAAGATACAGGAAAACTATGTGTTACTATAAAGATACAGGAAAACTATGTGTCACTACAAACATACAGGAAAACTATGTATCACTATAAAGATACAGGAAAACGAATTATCACTATAAAGATACAGGAAAACTATGTATCACTATAAAGATACAGGAAAACTATGTGTCACTATAAACATACAGGAAAACCAGCAGCGTCAGCAGTCAGGACTCCAGTGGTCACAATTAGGGAACCCTTGGGCAGTTGTGCATCATTTATTATAACTTCTACTACACACTGGTGCTAATTTGTAACCTCCCAACCGTTTAAATGCCTCAAACACGTGTCCACAGCTGGCCTGGCATCAGTATTAATAATCAATTATTATAAATTATTATTATGAAGCAGGTTGTGTCTACACAATTTTCTCCTCGTGAACATGAAAGTTCATCCTTTCCTAATGTGGAACTACTGTACTTGGCCAGTGAGAGACTAAAATGCAGAATTCAAGAGGCATATCTAATTCCTATTTAAACAACGTTTTGATAGGTCACTAGTTCGTATCCGGAAGGACCGTGGAAAAGAGGGGTTTTGTACAGCAGCGGATAGACCTAGTAATTTAACAGTAGATGTTTGATATGAATGGGACGTTGGACGGTAGGATGTAGTGTGTAACAGCCATCGGTAGGATGTAGTGTGTAACAGCCATCAGTAGGATGTAGTGTGTAACAGCCATCGGTAGGATGTAGCGTGTAGTCGCCATCGGTAGGAAGTAGCGTGTAACAGCCATGGGTAGGATGTAGTGTGTAACAGCCATCAGTAGGATGTAGCGTGTAACAGCCATCGGTAGGATGTAGTGTGTAACAGCCATCAGTAGGATGTAGCGTGTAACAGCCATCAGTAGGATGTAGTGTGTAACAGCCATCAGTAGGATGTAGCGTGTAACAGCCATCAGTAGGATGTAGCGTGTAACAGCCATCGGTAGGATGTAGTGTGTAACAGCCATCGGTAGGATGTAGTGTGTAACAGCCATCAGTAGGATGTAGCGTGTAACAGCCATCGGTAGGATGTAGCGTGTAACAGCCATGGGTAGGATGTAGTGTGTAACAGCCATCAGTAGGATGTAGCGTGTAACAGCCATCAGTAGGATGTAGCGTGTAACAGCCATCAGTAGGATGTAGTGTGTAACAGCCATCAGTAGGATGTAGCGTGTAACAGCCATCAGTAGGATGTAGTGTGTAACAGCCATGGGTAGGATGTAGCGTGTAACAGCCATGGGTAGGATGTAGTGTGTAACAGCCATCAGTAGGATGTAGCGTGTAACAGCCATCAGTAGGATGTAGTGTGTAACAGCCATCGGTAGGATGTAGCGTGTAACAGCCATGGGTAGGATGTAGTGTGTAACAGCCATCAGTAGGATGTAGCGTGTAACAGCCATCGGTAGGATGTAGTGTGTAACAGCCATCAGTAGGATGTAGCGTGTAACAGCCATGGGTAGGATGTAGTGTGTAACAGCCATCAGTAGGATGTAGCGTGTAACAGCCATCGGTAGGATGTAGTGTGTAACAGCCATCAGTAGGATGTAGCGTGTAACAGCCATGGGTAGGATGTAGCGTGTAACAGCCATCGGTAGGATGTAGCGTGTAACAGCCATCGGTAGGAAGTAGCGTGTAACAGCCATCAGTAGGATGTAGCGTGTAACAGCCATCAGTAGGATGTAGCGTGTAACAGCCATGGATAGGATGTAGTGTGTAACAGCCATCAGTAGGATGTAGCGTGTAACAGCCATCGGTAGGATGTAGCGCGTAACAGCCATGGGTAGGATGTAGCGTGTAACAGCCATGGGTAGGATGTAGCGTATAACAGCCATCGGTAGGATGTAGTGTGTAACAGCCATCGGTAGGATGTAGCGTGTAACAGCCATGGGTAGGATGTAGTGTGTAACAGCCATCAGTAGGATGTAGCGTGTAACAGCCATCGGTAGGATGTATCGTGTAACAGCCATCGGTAGGATGTAGCGTGTAACAGCCATGGGTAGGATGTAGCGTGTAACAGCCATGGGTAGGATGTATCGTGTAACAGCCATCAGTAGGATGTAGCGTGTAACAGCCATCAGTAGGATGTATCGTGTAACAGCCATCGGTAGGATGTAGCGTGTAACAGCCATGGGTAGGATGTAGCGTGTAACAGCCATCGGTAGGATGTAGTGTGTAACAGCCATTGGTAGGATGTAGCGTGTAACAGCCATCGGTAGGATGTAGCGTGTAACAGCCATGGGTAGGATGTAGCGTGTAACAGCCATCAGTAGGATGTAGCGTGTAACAGCCATCGGTAGGATGTAGTGTGTAACAGCCATGGGTAGGATATAGTGTGTAACAGCCATCGGTAGGATGTAGCGTGTAACAGCCATATAAGAATATTCCAAAAAGGATCAGAGTGTATTGCCAGAGCTGGACCTCCACGGGAGTGGTAGTGTTAAATCTGAAAATAGTTTGAATTGCAAGAGCAATCCACAGACAGACACTGAAGGCGGCAGCATGTATTGCCTAAACCCTTGGTAGGACCCACACGGAGAAGTACTGAGGTCAGCCCTCTCAGTCAGACCCAGTCTCATAATGCTGGGCGGAATGCTCAAGTCAAAAAGAGAGAGAGATAAAAAGGGGGAGAAAGAGGAAGAGAGGAGAGAGAGACAGAAAAAGACAGACAGTGACAGAGAAAGAGCGATCGAGAGAGAGCGAGGGGGGAGGGGGGGCAGAGACAAAAAGATACAAATGACTGAGATTAAGGTGAATCCCACCTTCTCACCCAGCATGTCTTCCTGTCCAGACCCAAGCAGGCCCATCCCCTCCCCTCCTCTCTCCTCCTCTCCCCTGCCTCACCTCCTCTCCCCTCCCTGGCCTCCCCTCCTCTCTCCCTTCCCACCCCTCCCTCCTCTCTCCCCTCCGGTCCCACCTCTCTCCCCTCCTCTCCCCTCCCTGCCCTCCTCTCTCCTCCCCTCTAACCTCTATCTCCTCCTCTCCTCACCTCCTTTCTCCCCTCTTCTCTTTCCTCTTCTCTCTCCTATCTCTACTCATCTATCCTCCTCTATATCTCATCCTCTCCCTTTCTCTCCTCCTCTCCCCTCATCTTTCTCCTCCTCTTCTCTCCTCTTCTTACCTCCTTTCACACCTCCTCTCTCTCTTCATCACTCTACCTCACTCCTCCTCACTCATCCTCTCCCCTCCTCTCTCTCTCCTCCTCTCGCTCTCTGCTTCTCTCCTCTTCTCTCATCCTCTCTCTCCTCTCTCTCCTCTCTCTCTGCCAATCTACTCTCTCCTCCCTTCCTCTCTCCCCTCCCCTCCCCTCTCTCCTCCTCTCTCTTCCTCTCCCCTCCTTTCTCTCTTCTCCCCTCCTCTCTCTCCTCTCTCTCTGCCAATCTACTCTCCCCTCCCCTTCCTCTCTCCCCTTCCCTCCCCTCTCTCCTCCTCTCTCTCCCTCTCCCCTCCTTTCTCTCCTCTCTCATCCTTTCTCCCGTCCTCTCGCTCCTCCTCTTTCCCTCATCTCTCTCTCCCCCTCTCTCTCCTCCTCACTCTCCTCATCGCTCTCCTATTTTCTTTCTTCTCTCTCCTCCTTTCCCCTCCCTGCCTTTACTCCCTCTGTGATCTTTACTAAAAAGCCAGGAGGGAATTAGATAGACTGTGTGTGTCTGTGTCTGTATGTGTGTTGATTAATAAAGATATTATATGTGTATTCCTGAATATGTGTGTGAATGCTATTGAAAAATGCCTGCTTCTGTGTCCGTGTGTGTGAACGTATGTTACACATTGTCCGTGTGTGTGTGACTGATAGTGTGTGTGTGTGTGTGTGTGTGTGTGTGTGTGTGTGTGTGTGTGTGTGTGTGTGTGTGTGTGTGTGTGTGTGTGTGTGTGTGTTGCTCATCTCACCGCTCACGGCTGTGGTTAATTATTAATTATTCACCGGGGCTGTGCTGCAGAGAAGAACTGAGAGGCCAAGGGATAAAGCCACTGGAGGAGGAAGATGAAATTATTAAATCCTAATGATGGAATGCTGGCTGCATGGTAATATCTCCAGTTGATTCTGAAGAGGTGCACAGAAAGTGTGGGCAGTACACAGGAGATAGACTGAAGTTCCCTAGCCCCATCTTTCTATCTCTATATTTCTCTCTCGTTACCTCATTTGGCTGTCTCTCTCTCTCTCTCTCTCTCTCTCGCTCTCTCTCAAGCCATCTCAGTATTTAGCTCTCTCTCTCTCTCTCTCTCTCTCTCTCTCTCTCTCTCTCTCTCTCTCTTTCTTTCTTGCTGGCTGTCTCTCTGTGACAATGTTTCTCTCTCTCTCTCTCAAGCCATCTCAGTATTTAGCTCTCTCTCTTTCTTTCTTGCTGGCTGTGTCTCTGTGACAATGTTTCTCTCTCTATTCTCTCTCTCTCTCTCTCGCTCTCTCGCTCTCTCTCTCAAGCCATCTCAGTATTTAGCTCTCTCTCTCTCTCTCTCTTTCTTTCTTGCTGGCTGTCTCTCTGTGACAATGTTTCTTTCTCTCTCTGTATGTCTCTCTCTGTCTTTCTCTCCATCTCTCCATCTCTCCTCTCTACCTAGCTTTATCTTTCTCCCTCGCTCTCTCTCTCCACCCTCATTCCCACTCACCTTCATCGCTATCACATTCCTCACATTCCTTCCTCCCACCTTCCTTCCTATTATTCCTCCAGCCCACTATCTCCATCTCCAGCCCACTCTCCCTCTCTCCAGCCCACTATCTCTCTCCAGCCCACTTTCCCTCTCTCCAGCCCACTATCTCTCTCTCCAGCCCACTCTCTCTCTCTCCAGCCCACACTCTCTCTAGCCCACTCTCCCTCTCTCTCCAGCCCACTATCTCTCTCTCCAGCCCACACTCTCTTTAGCCCACTCTCCCTCTCCAGTCCACACTCTCTCTCTCTCCAGCCCACTATTTCTCTCTCCAGCCCACACTCTCTCTCCAGCCCACTATCTCTCTCTCCAGCCCACTATCTCTCTCTCCAGCCCACTATATCTCTCTCCAGCCCACTCTCTCCCTCTCCATCTCCTCCTCTTCCTCTCACTCTCCACCGCTTCATATCCCCTCTCTTCCTCTCCCTGTCCCTCCATCTCCCCTCTCTTCCTCTCCCTGTCCCTCCATCTCCCCTCTCTTCCTCTCCCTGTCCCTCCATCTCCTCTCTCTTCCTCTCCCTGTCCCTCCATCTCCTCTCTCTTCCTCTCCCTATTACTCCATCTCCCCTCTCTCCCTGTCCCTCCATCTCCCCTCTCTTCCTCTCCCTGTCCCTCCATCTCCTCTCTCTTCCTCTCCCTGTCCCTCCATCTCCTCTCTCTTCCTCTCCCTATCCCTCCATCTCCCTCTCTCCCTGTCCCTCCATCTCCCCCTCTCTTCCTCTCCCTGTCCCTCCATCTCCCATCTCTTCCTCTCCCTGTCCCTCCATCTCCCCTCTCTTACTCACCCTGTCCCTCCATCTCCTCTCTCTTCCTCTCCCTATTACTCCATCTCCCCTCTCTCCCTGTCCCTCCATCTCCCCTCACTTCCTCTCCCTGTCCCTCCATCTCCCCTCTCTTCCTCTCCCTGTCCCTCCATCTCCCCTCTCTTCCTCTCCCTGTCCCTCCATCTCCCCTCTCTTCCTCTATTCCTCTGCATGCTGATTGTGGGTGATAAGGCCATTAATTAGGTGCTGTGATTGGGGCTCTGGAGTCGTTAGCTAGTGGTAGGGCCAGAAGGAGAGGGAGCGGGGGAGAGGAGACAGAGACACTGCCAGAGCATCGCTCTCAGCAATTAGAGACATATCTGTTATCAGCCTCTGTGTCCCAGGCAGGGAGAGGGAGGGAGGGAGGAAGGGAGGGAGAGAAAGAAATAGAGAGAGCGAAAGAGAGAGACAGAGAGACAGAGCGAGATAGAGGAGAGAGAGCGAGCGAGAGAGCTTTATTGGGTCTGGGAGCCCACAACACAATAAATACTCATACAAAACCATAGTTACACATCAATTAAAAACACAACTCCAATTCCTCCTCCACAGTAACTAAACACAACAACCTCTGAAAACCCCATATACTCATAAACAGATCAATATTGTTGACAAGTTTATAATAGGCAAACTCAACCCTTAGTCTCGCTGCCAACATTCCCTCCAGCATTCCCACCACATCCACAGACCCCTGTCCCCGAATACTGTTCTTTCGGGTCTTTCATATCGCTAATTTTGCTGCCCCTAACACAAATTAAGCAACACAACTACACCCTTTTGACTATACCTGTACTTTGGCCCAAATATATACAGTTGGGAAGAGAAAACCTCTCCCAATGCTGAGAACCAATTAGTGATCAGGTCAATCATCCCGACCAACCTGGGACACAGTAAAAACACATGTGCCAGAGTTTCAGACTCAGCACAGAATGGACACCCCTCCCCAACAGTAGGATCCAGGTGTACCAGATGCATGTTAGTGGCTATAGCTCCATGTATTATCCTCCATTGGAGGTCAGCTGTCCTCTTATCAATAGGCAGTTTGTATAATGATCGCCAACAGCCTTCTGGAGAGGCACCTGGACCAAGCACACCCGCCCACCTCTTCGATTTTACCCCTTCCAGGGAAGAGGCATGGGACACCTTTACACATGTTCTGTACATGGCCTTCTTTCCCACCTCCTTGAACTCCCCCAGCTCCGGGGTATGGAAGGAAAGCAGCATCCCCACGTCCTCCTCAAATGCCCCCACCGCAGCACTAACAATCAATGCAGGGAACATATAATCCAGACCCTCCCTCCACCGATCAGATTTGGAAGTGTCAGTCACATAATGCAGATGAAGCACTGGCAAGGAGTCACAGACCTCAGCGACGACCTTCCTCAGTAGGCGAGATGATCGGATCCCTGCTCTTTCTCCCAGCTCCTCCAACGATCTGCTCCTGCTCCGCATCAGATGACCCAGCTTGGCACACCCCACGCCTAGCAGACATGAATGCAGGCTGGCTGAATCCAGAACACGGGACTGGATGGCAACAAAAAAAAGAAATCCCTGGTGGCGTGCAGGCCTTACAGGACTTGACAAAGACTCTCCAAGCCTGCATAACAGATTCATAAAATGGAGTCAGGCCAGGCAACTCACCCCCCTCCAGCTTTAAGAGGAAAAGGTGCTTATCTAAGCCCAAACAGCCAGCTCTTCTCATCAGTGTTTAGGCTGTGTCGACCCAGCTAGAACCGTCAAGGTACAACAGTCTCTGGGCTGCTTGAAGCCGGGAAGCCATGATCCTAGAGGAAATGTCCACCAGGCCTTGCCCACCCTCGTGCAGTGGCAGGTACAGGGCTGCAGCTTTAATCCAGTGTTGTCCAGACCAGAAGAAATTGACAAGGGTCCTCTGACGCTCTTGTATCAGACCCTTTGGTGGCTGCAAAATCATTAGTCTGTGCCACAGGGTAGAGGCAGCAAGATTATTAGCTACCAGTACCCTTCCCCTATAAGACAGCTGGGACAGCACCCATTTCTATCTTGACAGTCTGGCTCACACCTTCTCCAATACACCCTCCCAGTTCTTTTTCTGAAAGACATCGGAGCCTAGAAAGAAAAAAAGTCTTCATCCCATCTCTGCCCCACTGAAGCCCCCCTGGTAACCGTGGAGTGGTCCCCATCTGAAGCTGACCTGCCCACAGCGCTTCATTCTTTCCCCAATTGACTCTAGCTGAGGAGGCCCCCTCATACACCTTTAAAGCATTTGAGAGAACCTTAACATCCTCACCCCCTGTAATAAAAACTAGCACGTCATCTGCATACACAGACAGTGCTATCGTGGGACTCTTCATTACACCGGGCACAGAGAAACCAGTAAGCTTCGCTCTTAAAAAACAAAGCATTGGTTCAATCGCCAGACTATATAACTACCCTGAAGTTGGGCATCCCTGCCTGATGGGGCAACTCAAACCACCACCCACCTTCACCATACACGAGGCCCCAGTATACAGTAAATTAATCCAAGACAACAAAGAAATCCCCAAACGCAAAGGCTTTCATCGTTTTAAACAAGTACTGGCTGTCCACACGATCAAAAGCCTTCTCCTTATCCAAAGAAAGTAAACCCACATTTACATCAGACAGTTTACAAATTGCTTAAACAAGTTATCAACGATAGAGCGATCAGGTACACAGTAGGACTGGTCCTTGTGGACCAACAATCCCAGATACTCTTTCAACCTGTTTGAGAGACATTTAGAAACAATTTTGTATTCTGCGCACAGCAAAGCAACAGATCTCCAATTTTGTAAGAGAGCCAAATCCCCCTTTTTTGGCAACAGTGAAAGCACCGCAAGTTGACAGGATACAGGGAGAGAACCCTCATGACAAGATTCACACACCACTTCATAAAAATCCTCCCCAATAGACCCACAAAAGTGCTTATATAACTAAGATGGTAAACCATCGATGCCAGGGGCTCGGCCTGTTGAGAGCTGCATAACTGCTGTGGACAGCTCTTGCGGTGTAATGTCAGAGTCCAGTGCGACTCTCTGCTCAGGTCCCAATTGAGGAAGACCATGTAACAACTGTTCAGTACACAGAGTCACAATCCTCCGCTGTTAGTGTAATTTAATTATACCATTATGTTTTCATTAATTTAATTCCCTTAATCTATTTTATGAGAATTTGTAAGATTCTTGTTTGCATAAAATAGACGGAGACCAGTCTTTTCAATAATAGGTAACAGAATTTATTCTCGGAGCACGTTCCCACGTTACCACGAGCAACAGTTTATATACAATAACATGACGTCATTTCATTGCTTCTAGAATGAATCCCCTCCTCCCGACCTAGAATCAAATGAGGTTAAAAGTTCATTCTAACTTACTAACACACTCACAGGTCACACAACATAACTGAATTAACATTTGACCCCTCAACATTATCGATCACCACTTAGCTGACAGTTCTAATTAACAGAAAACATAGGAATGCACTCACTGTCTTATCTAAAACACCCCAGAGCTAAGTTTCGTCGGTTCAACCATAGGTTAACTACCTTATCTGTTTACTTAATCCACAACCCATTTCTTTCTTCCTAGTTGGAATGCTGTTCATTAACTTGAATTACTCCTTGTCTGTGTTACACAATCCCTTCTTATGAACTCATATTGTTAATCAGATATAATAAAACAGAATATAAGTTTACTTAGTTACAGTTCTATTTAAAATGAGAATATTGTTTATTCATTTATTCATAATATTTCTAACATCCGCCTTATAGAGGGCCGAGTAGAAATCCACGGCATGTTGACGCATTTCACTGTCATCCGTGGACGAAGGCAGACCATCTGTTTACGTTGCAATGGCGACTGTCCTAGGTTGTTTTTTTTAAGCGCTAGGAGCATCCATATCCTTAAGGGAGGCGAAACGAGACCTAATCAAGGCACCCTTCACTCTTTCATGCAGAAACGACCTCAGTTCATGTCTCTTGTCCTGTAAGTTCATGACTAGTTCAGGGTCGTTCTGAGTGAGCAGCTTCAATTCAATAGACTTGATGTCCTGTTCAAGGGCCTTGATAGTCTCTTTAACTTCAATTTTGAGACAGAGCAGTATACTGTTGACAAAATACTTGTATTTGGGCCTTCCCAACCCACTATTGTCTCAAGGACTCAAAATAACCCTCCATTTTTCCCAAAACAACAAAAACCTTTCACAAAACTTGACATCATGTAACAATTTAACATTAGAATACCAGTAAGGTGCTGACCTTCGTGGACAGGACAAGTGAATATCAACAGTAACAATATGATGATCAGAGAAATCCACAGGAGTAATGGCACACTTTCCAACCCTACTACGGTATTGCTCAGATACATACAACTTGTCTAACCTTACAACCCTACTACAGTAGTGATCAGATACATACAACCTGTCTAACCTTCCAACCCTACTACAGTAGTGATCAGATACATACAACCTGTCTAACCTTCCAACCCTACTACAGTAGTGATCAGATACATACAACCTGTCTAACCTTCCAACCCTACTACATTATTGCTCAGATACATACAACCTGTCTAACCTTACAACCCTACTACAGTATTGCTCAGATACATACAACCTGTCTAACCTTACAACCCTACTACAGTAGTGATCAGATACATACAACCTGTCTAACCTTACAACCCTACTACAGTATTGCTCAGATACATACAACCTGTCTAACCTTCCAACCCTACTACAGTAGTGATCAGATACATACAACCTGTCTAACCTTCCAACCCTACTACAGTAGTGATCAGATACATACAACCTGTCTAACCTTCCAACCCTACTACAGTAGTGATCAGATACATACAACCTGTCTAACCTTCCAACCCTACTACATTATTGCTCAGATACATACAACCTGTCTAACCTTACAACCCTACTACAGTATTGCTCAGATACATACAACCTGTCTAACCTTACAACCCTACTACAGTAGTGATCAGATACATACAACCTGTCTAACCTTACAACCCTACTACAGTATTGCTCAGATACATACAACCTGTCTAACCTTCCAACCCTACTACAGTAGTGATCAGATACATACAACCTGTCTAACCTTACAACCCTACTACAGTATTGCTCAGATACATACAACATGTCTAACCTTGCTGCACTGACATGACCTTCATTAATTTTTATCCATGTGTACTGCCTAACTTTTGCATTCCTTACTCTCCACACATCAGAAAGCTCAAACTCAGTTAATAGGCCAGACAGGCAAGTGGCTGACCGCAGGTGAGGTTCTTCAGCGGTGCAATCAACAGTAAAATCCACTGTACAGTTCCAGTCCCCCCCTAAAACCATACACCCCTCTTGGTCACACTGTCTTAAGGTTTCCTTTATTTGATCAAATACAGCAATACGCTCTGCACCCTCATTAAGAGCATAAACATTTTAAGAAATACATTTAAAAAAACATAACATCCACCTTGACCAATAAAACCCGACCCTTGACAATCTCTGTTGTAGATACCACAGTCACCCCTAAACCTGAGGAAAACAAGTTTGCCAACCCAACACTGAAATTAGTACCATGACTGAGTGTATGCTGCCCCTCCCACCACATACCCCAGTCAACCTCATTTTCCCCATCACTATGTGTCTCCTATAGGAAAACTACATTAAGCCTTTTCTGTTTTATTACTTCTAATACCCAAGCCCTCTTATTCCTGTCCCCTCCCCATTAATATTGAGAGAACCTACCCTTAGTACCTCCACATAGAAAAGAGAAAAGAAAAGCAGAAGAAACCACAGAGAAACCAAAGAGAAAAAAGACACCCTATGAAGCATGACCATCATCATTATTTTAATCTTCTCTTAACCTGAACACGTTTCCCACCACCTTTTGCTGCTGCAACAGCAGTAATACATTTCCTCAAGCGAAACCGCTTCTTCTCACTCAATTGGTCTAACCCCACCGTCTTCTGTAACATCACAGCTGACCTCACAAATTTATCAACATCAAAATAATCTGCCAATTTGACAGATTTCCCAAAAGTCTGATCCAGAAACCCATTTACCTCCTCTAGATCATAAATTGAGTCGTCACCAGCTGCTATCATATCAAAAGAGGTATCCATATTCATCTCCTCCACTACCTGGGAGACTAGCCCCACCTGAACCCCATTACTCATAGTGGGCATCTCCTCCACTACCTGGGAGCCTAGCCCCACCTGAACCCCATCACTCGTACCAGGCATCTCCTCCACTACCTGGGAGACTAGCCCCACCTGAACCCCATTACTCATAGTGGGCATCTCCTCCACTACCTGGGAGACTAGCCCCGCCTGAACCCCATTACTCATAGTGGGCATCTCCTCCACTACCTGGGAGACTAGCCCCACCTGAACCCCATTACTCGTACCAGGCATCTCCTCCACTACCTGGGAGACTAGCCCCACTTGAACCTCATTACTCGTAGTGGGCATCTCCTTCACTACCTGGAAGCCTAGGTCCACATGAATCCCCTCCTTTACCCCAGCACGCGTACTGGGCACCTCCTCCACTACCTGGGAGCCTAGCTCCACATGAACCCCCTCCTTTACCCCAGCACTCGTACTGGGCACCTGCTCACCAGTCTGAGGAACTGGCTCTTCAGATCCATCCTTACCTTCTACAACAATATTTTTCTGCTGCATAACATATCCCTCTAATGCAAGTTGCAACTCTGTGCCCTCAACACGGATAACTTGTTCCTCAGCAACAGGTGCTTGTGGCTGCTCTACCGCTGTCAGCTCACCTCTCCCTACATCAGCGGGCCCAGGCGTTACGATGACCACCTGCGCCCCTCCCTCGGCCTTCTCCCTTTTCAGGCAAGCATGTCGCTTATGACCAATATCCCCACACTCAAAACACAGTTGACTACCTGTACTAGCAAAAGCCATATACAGTCTATTGTCATACTTGATTTTAAACGATAACTCTAAAGTCTGCTCCGGTGAGTCCAAAAACATAAACACCTGTCTCCGAAATGACGTAACCTGTTTCAACGCCGGGTGTTTGCAACCCAACGGGACAACCTTAATTGAACTGGCGGACTTCCCAAAGCGCAATAACTCGCGCTCCAATAGCTAATTTGGAATAAACGGCGGTACATTTGAAATCGTTACCCTTGTTGACGGAGAAAAAAGCGGTGTAACTTGAATAAACATTCCTTTAAGAAGTAACATCCAATCTACAATACACTCTTCTTTAAGAAGTACGCCATGCTCAACCATCCGATCAAAAAGACACTCTTCTTTAAGAAGTCCACCATGCTCAACCATCCGATCAACAAGACACTCTTCTTTAAGAAGTATGCCATGCTCAACCATCCGATCAACAAGACACTCTTCTTTAAGAAGTATGCCATGCTCAACCATCCGATCAACAAGACACTCTTCTTTAAGAAGTATGCCATGCTCAACCATACGATCAACAAGACACTCTTCTTTAAGAAATACCACCACCGCTTTATTCATCCGGGATGCATAAGCAACATTCTCGTATCCTACCTTCTCTCCTATGGCGACCAGAAATCCTCCACCATGACAGTAGCTTCAGTAACACACCTAAAGCCGTGCCGGAGTGACAGGGACGGCATCCCCATTCGGGCTGCCATCCCCGACAAAATCAGGGTAATTTGAATACGAAAAAAAAAATACTTAATTCTACCACAACAAAAATAATAACCTTAATCATGCACAGAAGAAAACCAAAAAATGCCATCAAGAAATAGAAAACCGAAAGAAAGTTCTGAATATTTAACTCTACACAACACACGCACTCCTTCGCTCATACAATTCCCAGCATGCACCAAACACTCCCAGCATGCAGAGAGAGAGAGAGAGAGAGAGAGAGAGATATGTACTACAGATTGCTGCTTGTCAATGTCATTCATTGTCCGTTCTGTTTTCCCTTGATGGATGGCACACACACGCACATGCAAGCACACACATGCAAGCACACACACCCAAACACGCACACACAAACACACATACACAATAGCACACACACGCACATACACACGCAGACACAGGGAGAGACACTCAAGCAGATACCCAATGTGCATTCACACACACAGGTACATTAGCATACATCCAAACACACACACACACAAGCACACGTTTCAACTCCATGCAAAATTCTACTTGACTGTAACCTCTTACTGCTAGGGGGATCTACTGGACTGTAACCTCTTACTGCTAGGGGGATCTACTGGACTGTAACCTCTTACTGCTAGGGGGATCTACTGGACTGTAATCTCTTACTGCTAGGGGGATCTACTTGACTATAACCTCTTACTGCTAGGGGGATCTACTGGACTGTAATCTCTTACTGCTAGGGGGGGTCTACTTGACTATAACCTCTTACTGCTAGGGGGATCTACTGGACTGTAATCTCTTACTGCTAGGGGGATCTACTGGACTGTAACCTCTTACTGCTAGGGGATCTACTGGACTGTAATCTCTTACTGCTAGGGGGGGATCTACTTGACTATAACCTCTTACTGCTAGGGGGCCCTACTGGACTGTAATCTCTTCCTGCTAGGGGGATCTACTGGACTGTAATCTCTTACTTCTAGGGGGATCTACTGGACTGTAACCTCTTACTGCTAGGGGGATCTACTGGACTGTAATCTCTTACTGCTAGGGGGGGGGGTCTACTTGACTATAACCTCTTACTGCTAGGGGGCTCTACTGGACTGTAATCTCTTCTGCTAGGGGGATCTACTGGACTGTAATCTCTTCCTGCTAGGGGGATCTACTGGACTGTAACCT
Organism: Oncorhynchus nerka; assembly: GCF_034236695.1. Lineage (NCBI taxonomy): Eukaryota > Metazoa > Chordata > Actinopteri > Salmoniformes > Salmonidae > Oncorhynchus > Oncorhynchus nerka. The sequence continues at coordinate 15,325,984 of NC_088408.1, forward strand.
CTTACTGCTAGGGGGATCTACTGTACTGTAATTTCTTACTTCTATGGGGCTCTACTTGACTGTAATCTCTTACTGCTAGGGGCTCTACTGGACTGTAATATCTTACTGCTAGGGAGGGGGGTCTACTTGACTGTAACCTCTTACTGCTAGGGGGATCTACTGGACTGTAACCTCTTACTGCTAGGGGATCTACTGGACTGTAATATCTTACTGCTAGGGGGGGGGGATCTACTTGACTATAACCTCTTACTGCTAGGGGGATCTACTGGGCTCTAATTTCTTACTTCTATGGGGCTCTACTGGACTGTAATGTCTTACTTCTATGGGGCTCTACTGGACTGTAACCTCTTACTTCTAGGGGACTCTACTGGAGTGTAACCTCTTACTGCTAGGGGGATCTACTGGACTGTAATTTCTTATTTCTATGGGGCTCTACTTGACTGTAATCTCTTACTGCTAGGGGCTCTACTGGACTGTAACCTCTTACTGCTAGGGGGATCTACTGGACTGTAACCTCTTACTGCTAGGGGGGGGGGGGTCTACTTGACTATAACCTCTTACTGCTAGGGGGCTCTACTGGACTGTAATCTCTTACTGCTAGGGGGATCTACTGGACTGTAATCTCTTCCTGCTAGGGGGATCTACTGGACTGTAACCTCTTACTGCTAGGGGGATCTACTGGACTGTAATCTCTTACTGCTAGGGGGGGATCTACTTGACTATAACCTCTTACTGCTAGGAGGCTCTACTGGACTGTCATATCTTACTTCTATGGGGCTCTACTGGACTGTAATTTCTTACTTCTAGGGGGCTCTACTTGGACTGTAATATCTTACTGTTAGGGGGCTCTACTTGACTGTAATCTCTTACTGCTAGGAGGGGGATCTACTGTACTGTAATCTCTTACTGCTAGGGGCTCTACTGGACTGTAATTTCTTACTTCTAGGGGGCTCTACTTGACGGTAATTTCTTACTTCTAGGTTTGCTCTACTTGACTAATCTCTTACTGCTAGTGGGATCTACTGGACTGTAACCTCTTACTGCTAGGGGCTCTACTGGACTGTAACCCCTCACTTCTATGGGGCTCTACTTAACTGTAATATCCTACTGCTAGAGGGCTCTACTGGACTCTAACCTATAACTGCTAGAGGGCTCTACTGGACTCTAACCTCTAAGTGCTAGGTCTGAATAAATGAACAGTACAGTGTGAAAGAAAGTTGTTTTCCAGACCGTGAGGTTTTACTGCCTGACTAACACGCCACGTCATTTCCCTGACTAACATGCCACGTCATTTCCCTGACTAACACGCCACGTCATTTCCCTGACTAACACGCCACGTCATTTCCCTGACTAACACGCCACGTCATTTCCCTGACTAACACGCCACGTCATTTCCCTGACTAACACGCCACGTCATTTCCCTGACTAACACGCCACGTCATTTCCCTGACTAACACGCCACGTCATTTCCCTGACTAACACGCCACGTCATTTCCCTGACTAACACGCCACGTCATTTCCCTGACTAACACGCCACGTCATTTCCCTGACTAACACGCCACGTCATTTCCCTGACTAACATGCCACGTCATTTCCCTGACTAACACGCCATGTCATTTCCCTGACTAACACGCCACGTCATTTCCCTGACTAACACGCCAGGTCATTTCCCTGACTAACACGCCACGTCATTTCCCTGACTAACACGCCACGTCATTTCCCTGACTAACACGCCACGTCATTTCCCTGCAAGGTTCTATGGCTTTAATGTTGCTGGGTGACACATGCAGCTCTCATTGCTCTCATTGGCCTGTGTCCCAAATAGCACAATTTTTCCTATGTAATGCACAACTTTTGACCTTGGATCATTAGGGCTCTGATCAATAGTAGCGCACAATGTAGGGACACGAGTGCCATTTGAGATGCAACCACTTCCTGGCTCAGAAGGAAGTAATGGTGCATTATGACACACAAGGTGTCAGTATATCACAGAGCTGCACTGGACTAGAATGTGTTATCCAATTTAGCCAATTTATAGGCCCAGACAGCAACCACTCTAGCACCTAATTCCTGAGATGAGGGATCAGTCATTTGAATAATCTATAACAGAGAGTGGATGGCAGAGAGATTATTTATTTTTATTTTTATTTAACAGACAAACGCAGCACAAGTAGCTGCTGTTCCCAACCACCATCTCTGCACCACACATACGGCCTCCAAACTCCTGCCTGACCTCATAGTGCACAGAGTCTAGTGAGATGTAACTCCATAGTTAAGTCCTCCAGTTTGTTATTGAGGGTGAATATGAGCCTTTACATTTTTTTTTGCAGAAATTAGACCTAGATTACAAAACTTTCTCTGATATTGATCACCAATATTTACATTTCCCAACAGACATAATCATGGAGATGGATGGATATAAATTCCTAGACATAATGAAATGATGGCATATACATTATCCCAGAATGGTGTCAGTTTATTACAGGAACACAGCATATGTAATGAGGTCCTCACAACCGCAGACCAGGTGTAACCACGCCAGCCCAGGACCTCCACAACCGCAGACCACGTGTAACCACGTCAGCACAGGACCTCCAGATCTGGCTTCTCCACCTGCTGGATCATCCGAGACCAGTCACACGGACAGCTGATGATTGGCTGGGCCTGGCTCGCTAGTGGGTGGGCCTTGCTCCCAAGTGGTTGCGCCTATGGCCACTCATAGCTGCACTTCTTCCCAGTCAGGTGAAATCCACAGGGACCTCATGAATTTATTTCAATTGACTGACTTGTTTATATGAACTGTAACTCAGTCAAATCGTTGGAATTGTTACGTGTTGCGTTTATATTTTTGGTCAGTACGGGAGCAGGTATGAACATCCATTATGTGGTCCTGCAGTTCTCTGAGTCTAATGCAGTTATTTGCAATGACCATATTTACAATGTGGGCCCCCTGCTCTGGGGTGAACAGTCAACCTCTTCCACCAGATGCTGGTTTTCTTGCAGTTCTGTAAAAACATTTGAACGGTTTTAGTGATCCTTCTCATTATGAAAGTACAGTACATATTACTGTACCAGTAAGACTACAGCCCTTACAGTTACTTACCGGTTCTCATTTAGAAATGTCCTAATGATACCTGCAACAGTATAGCGGCTCAGATTTGGTTGAACTCGTTGTCCAGCCTCCCTCATGCTCATCCCATGGTTGACAACATGGTCAACCATAGTCACTCTGTGGTCATCAGTTATTGTGTTCCTCTTCCTCGTCATCTTCCCCGTCCTCTCCTTCTCCCCCATCCTACTTTACCTCTTCCTTCTCATCGTCCTCCTCTAGTTCTCACCCCTCTTACTCTCTGTCCAATATTGTCCTCCATTGTTGTCCAAACCAAATGTTTACCTGTGGCCTATTTATAGTGCTCAAGCTCTGATTTGTAAGTCAACTCATTATCTAAAAGTGTTTTCACGTCTGTCAATGTGGAAAGACAATTGGCAAAATAGTGCAGCAATGTAGAGACCAATGTTTACTGTTTTGCTAGAAGTGTGCTATTAAATTGTGTAAAGCAGTGAATTGTGTTTACAGTTTTGCAAAAAGTATGTTATAAAATGACAACCTGAGTGTAAAGCAGAGAATGTGCATTCAGTCTGGCACACTGGGTAAATGCATTGGCTACAAGTGTTAATGGTTTCAGAGATGGTGCTTCAAGAATCACTGTTAGTGTTTAAGCATTCAGACAAAATTGTAAGATGAATCTGGAAGTCGCTCTGGATAAGAGCACAGAGTAAATAACTGAGATTTAAATGTCAAATGTAAGCGATTGAATATGATTTTTGAGTCGTACACATTTTAATATACCAGCCTTGGATAATCCAAATCTTTGTTGTAAATAGTTGAATGAGCCATCATAGTACACATGCTCAAACTTCATGATGCCACTTGGAACCAGGACTTAAGGTGTTGTCATTAAACACTGGAGGTAAGGTGGGGATATTACAAATCGGGGTGCCTGGGGATATAGTTTTTTTTCCACCACATGAATTGATGTACATTTTCCCAAACACAAATGAAATTGCATTGTCTGCTTTTTTCTTCAACACCTTGGACCCGAAGTAGAGAATATATTTACGATAATATGATATTACATGTATGGCTTCGATACTCCACCATGCACAAGGATAGTCTGCTGTCCATTGTTTAAGTGAACGCAGTTGTGCAGCCCAGTAATACATCTTCATATGAGGTAGTCCAAGATCTCAAGCTTTATAGGGGAAGTGTAAAACAGTCAGTTTTATAGGGGAGTGTAAAACAGTCAGTTTTATAGGGGAGTGTAAAACTGTCAGCTTTATAGGGAAGTGTAAAACTGTCAGCTTTATAGGGGAGTGTAAAACAGTCAGTTTTATAGGGGAGTGTAAAACTGTCAGCTTTATAGGGAAGTGTAAAACTGTCAGCTTTATAGGGAAGTGTAAAACTGTCAGCTTTATAGGGAAGTGTAAAACTGTCAGTTTTATAGGGAAGTGTAAAACTGTCAGCTTTATAGGGAAGTGTAAAACTGTCAGCTTTATAGGGAAGTGTAAAACTGTCAGCTTTATAGGGAAGTGTAAAACTGTCAGCTTTATAGGGAAGTGTAAAACAGTCAGCTTTATAGGGAAGTGTAAAACAGTCAGTTTTATGGGGAAGTGTAAAACTGTCAGTTTTATAGGGAAGTGTAAAACTGTCAGCTTTATAGGGAAGTGTAAAACTGTCAGTTTTATAGGGGAGTGTAAAACTGTCAGCTTTATAGGGAAGTGTAAAACAGTCAGCTTTATAGGGAAGTGTAAAACAGTCAGTTTTATAGGGAAGTGTAAAACTGTCAGCTTTATAGGGAAGTGTAAAACTGTCAGCTTTATAGGGAAGTGTAAAACTGTCAGCTTTATAGGGAAGTGTAAAACTGTCAGCTTTATAGGGAAGTGTAAAACTGTCAGCTTTATAGGGAAGTGTAAAACTGTCAGTTTTATAGGGGAGTGTAAAACTGTCAGCTTTATAGGGAAGTGTAAAACTGTCAGTTTTATAGGGGAGTGTAAAACTGTCAGCTTTATAGGGGAGTGTAAAACTGTCAGCTTTATAGGGAAGTGTAAAACTGTCAGCTTTATAGGGAAGTGTAAAACTGTCAGCTTTATAGGGAAGTGTAAAACTGTCAGCTTTATAGGGAAGTGTAAAACTGTCAGCTTTATAGGGAAGTGTAAAACAGTCAGGAAAACTGTTGAGTGTGAAAACCCAGCAGCGTTGCTGTTCTTGGCACAAACCGGTGTGCCTGGCATACCATACCCATTTCAAAGGCCCTTTTTTTCCATGCCCATCCATTCACCCTCTGAAAGGTATACATGCTGTACATAAACCATGTCTCAATTGTCTCAAGGCTTAAAAATCCTTCTTTAACCTTTCTCCTCCCCTTCATCTACACTGATTGAAGTAGATTAAACAAGTGACATTGATAAGGGATCATAGCTTCACCTGGTCAGTCTGTCATGGAAATAGCAGGTGTTCTTAATGTTTTTAATACTCAGTGCATACAAACTGTACACACACACACACACATGAATGTACACACACACACAATATCACAAAATTCACAAAGTTCTGTAATAAGGGCCTTGGTCAGGGCGGTGACCAAGAACACGATGGTCACTCTGACAGAACTCAAGAGTTTCTCTGTGGAGATGGGAGAACCTTCCAGAAGGACAACCATCTGAAAGTTGTGATAAATAGTAATCCAAGTATATCTGGTATAGATTGATAGCTCCAAATTAATGGGATTTACAGCTCTATGTTATTCCATTAAATTGACAGCTCCTTGTTATCCCATTAGATTGACAGCTCCTTGTTATCCCATTAGATTGACAGCTCCAAGTTATCCCATTAGATTGACAGCTCCTTGTTATCCCATTAGATTGACAGCTCCATGTTATGCCATTAGATTGATAGCTCCTTGTTATCCATTAGATTGACAGCTCCATGTTATGCCATTAGATTGACAGCTCCATGTTATCCCATTAGATTGACAGCCCCAAGTTATCCCATTAGATTGACAGCTCCAAGTTATCCCATTAGATTGACAGGTCATTCTACTACAGCCACAGTCGATAAGCCTGGGGTGCTGGTACTGGAGGTCCTGTCAGTCCAGGAGGAGAGCTGCATGCAGCTGGCCCTGTGTGAGCAACACCACCCCCCTGCTACAGGCCACCACAGGCCTCCATCCAACACCACCACCACTATGACAAGACCTGAACAGCACAATCCCTCTGCTATGGACCACACCCCCCCTCTCTCCACCAGAAACGGAGCTCGGGTCCTGGTACTGTTCAGTAAGGAGACGACTGCTCAGCTCATGCCTGTGCCTCGAGACCTCATCCATATATACCCACCATGGTGAGAGAGCATTAGTCTGCAATAGTTAATAATGCAAAGTTATGGTGTCAAGTAAAAAATGTAATATTAAAAGCGGAAATGCCCAAGTCATTATGTTATCTACACATCTTCCTCATGCAGAAAAACTATAGTCATTACGTTTCCTGCACTTGTCTTTTCTACTATCTTCTCCTATTTTCTACTGTCTTTTCCTACTATCACTGACTTTGCTGATAATTACTTTGAGGGAGAATGTACTTTGACTGTGATATGTGGTTGTCTCACCTAGCTATCTTAGAGGGATAGTTACCCAAATTGCAAAGTTATACTGATCATAATCGGCGTGAGGTCAAAATCAAAGTAAGCATATGGCGTTTTAAAACATCTGATTTTCTGAGCAATAAAAGGCGTTCCAGTGTATTTGATCTGTGCCTGTGCTAGCACTAGCCGAGCGAGCCTCACTCTTCAGCGCAAGTGAAGAGTTCAGAACTACTGAATGAATGCGTCTTAGAAGTAGTTTTCACATACAAACTTTATATGTCCGAACTCCGAATCAAATATGCTTCCCAAATATAACACTGTTGCTGTGGTATAACGCTTATTTAGATTTTCTGCATTTATCAGTGCCATCGGGTAGCTTGATTTCAGATGTGTCCATGTAAACAGGATTATTTGGGAAATATTTCTTCTTCCAGAGAATGTAAACATTTTACTCAAATGATTATATTAATCTGACTGTCCGCAATATTCACATTATTGTGGTGGTGAAAGCACCAATTTGTAAGTCGCTCTGGATAAGAGCGTCTGCTAAATGACTTAAATGTAAATGTAAATGTAATTGTTATCCCATTAGATTGACAGCTCCAAGTTATCCCATTAGATTGACAGGTCCTTGTTATCCCATTAGATTGACAGCTCCAAGTTATCCCATTAGATTGACAGGTCCTTGTTATCCCATTAGATTGACAGCTCCAAGTTATCCCATTAGATTGACAGCTCCAAGTTATCCCATTAGATTGACAGGTCCTTGTTATCCCATTAGATTGACAGCTCCAAGTTATCCCATTAGATTGACAGCTCCAAGTTATCCCATTAGTTTGACAGCTCCAAGTTATCCCATTAGATTGACAGCTCCAAGTTATCCCATTAGATTGACAGCTCCAAGTTATCCCATTAGAAATGGTAGACTCAGAACGGAGTCTGGTTGAGTGGGTAACACTCTCTCCTCTGTCTACATGCTTCTGCTCCTGTCTGCTCTCTTGACTCTGTCAAGAGTACGGAATTCCCTCAACTTCAAAAAAGCGCAAGTCGTCTGTCGTGATGATGCAACACAATGTGCATGGCGGAGTAGTGTCGAGCGTCTAGGTCTCACAGTAATTGGACATATCCAGCTGTTCCTACTTCCTCTAGTTGTGTTCTTCTTCTCAAGCTGTTTTTGTGTGGCTTTTGTTTTACCTTCAACTTCTCTGAGTTGGTTGTCTGCTGATTTGAGAGAACTTCTCTGAGTTGGTTGTCTGCTGATTTGAGAGAACTTCTCTGAGTTGGTTGTCTGCTGATTTGAGAGAACTTCTCTGAGTTGGTTGTCTGCTGATTTGAGAGAACTTCTCTGAGTTGGTTGTCTGCTGATTTGAGAGAACTTCTCCGAGTTGGTTGTCTGCTGATTTGAGAGAACTTCTCCGAGTTGGTTGTCTACCGATTTGAGAGAACTTCTCTGTTGGTTGTCTACTGATTTGAGAGAACTTCTCTGAGTTGGTTGTCTACGGATTTTAGACAACTTCAATGTTGGTTGTTGTAATGCGCTGGGTGTCGTGGGTGTGGAGTAAAATGCAGGAGACAGAGTTCAATGCTGTGCGTCTTTTAATAGCACCAACGCACCACAGGGTGCTCACAAAAGTTACGTTCCCAACCACAGGGAATCAAACAGTACAATGGAAAAAATCACGACCAGGCACTAACACGTACCTCTACAACAGAGCCGAAGGTTACATTGAAATAATCCCGCACAACAACCAGGCAGGCCGGCTGTCTAATAAAGACAAACGAATTAAACATGAACAGGTGCTACCACTAAACATACAAGGAGGGGGAGGAAAAACAATCAGTGGCAGCTAATAGGCCGGTGACGACGAGCGCCACCCGCCCGGGAAGGGGAAACACCCTTGGTCGGACTCGTGACAGTTGTCTACTGATTTGAGACAACTTCAATGTTGGTTGTCTACTGATTTGAGACAACTTCAATGTTGGTTGTCTACTGATTTGAGACAACTTCAATGTTGGTTGTCTACTGATTTGAGACAACTTCAATGTTGGTTGTCTACTGATTTGAGACAACTTCAATGTTGGTTGTCTGCTGATTTGAGAGAACTTCTCCGAGTTGGTTGTCTACTGATTTGAGAGAACTTCTCTGAGTTGGTTGTCTACGGATTTGAGACAACTTCAATGTTGGGTGTCTACTGATTTGAGACAACTTCAATGTTGGTTGTCTACTGATTTGAGACAACTTCAATGTTGGTTGTCTACTGATTTGAGACAACTTCAATGTTGGTTGTCTACTGATTTGAGACAACTTCAATGTTGGTTGTCTACTGATTTGAGACAACTTCAATGTTGGTTGTCTACTGATTTGAGACAACTTCAATGTTGGTTGTCTACTGATTTGAGACAACTTCAATGTTGGTTGTCTACTGATTTGAGACAACTTCAATGTTGGTTGTCTACTGATTTGAGACAACTTCAATGTTGGTTGTCTACTGATTTGAGACCACTTCAATGTTGGTTGTCTACTGATTTGAGACCACTTCAATGTTGGTTGTCTACTGATTTGAGACAACTTCAATGTTGGTTGTCTACTGATTTGAGACAACTTCAATGTTGGTTGTCTACTGATTTGAGACAACTTCAATGTTGGTTGTCTACTGATTTGAGACAACTTCAATGTTGGTTGTCTACGGATTTGAGACAACTTCAATGTTGGTTGTCTACTGATTTGAGAGAACTTCAATGTTGGTTGTCCACTGATTTGAGACAACTTCTCTGAGTTGGTTGTCCACTGATTTGAGAGAACTTCTCTGAGTTGGTTGTCTACTGATTTGAGAGAACTTCAATGTTGGTTGTCCACTGATTTGAGACAACTTCTCTGAGTTGGTTGTCCACTGATTTGAGAGAACTTCTCTGAGTTGGTTGTCCAGTGATTTGAGAGAACTTCTCTGAGTTGGTTGTCTAGTGATTTGAGAGAACTTCTCTGAGTTGGTTGCCTAGTGATTTGAGAGAGCTTCTCTGAGTTGGTTGTCTAGTGATTTGAGAGAACTTCTCTGAGTTGGTTGTCTAGTGATTTGAGAGAGCTTCTCTGAGTTGGTTGTCTAGTGATTTGAGAGAGCTTCTCTGAGTTGGTTGTCTAGTGATTTGAGAGAACTTCAATGTTGGTTGTCTACTGATTTGAGACAACTTCAATGTTGGTTGTCTACTGATTTGAGACAACTTCAATGTTGGTTGTCTACTGATTTGAGACAACTTCAATGTTGGTTGTCTACTGATTTGAGACAACTTCAATGTTGGTTGTCTACTGATTTGAGACAACTTCAATGTTGGTTGTCTACTGATTTGAGACAACTTCAATGTTGGTTGTCTACTGATTTGAGACAACTTCAATGTTGGTTGTCTACTGATTTGAGAGAACTTCAATGTTGGTTGTCCACTGATTTGAGACAATTTCTCTGAGTTGGTTGTCCACTGATTTGAGAGAACTTCTCTGAGTTGGTTGTCTACTGATTTGAGAGAACTTCAATGTTGGTTGTCCACTGATTTGAGACAACTTCTCTGAGTTGGTTGTCCACTGATTTGAGAGAACTTCTCTGAGTTGGTTGTCCAGTGATTTGAGAGAACTTCTCTGAGTTGGTTGTCTAGTGATTTGAGAGAACTTCTCTGAGTTGGTTGTCTAGTGATTTGAGAGAGCTTCTCTGAGTTGGTTGTCTAGTGATTTGAGAGAACTTCTCTGAGTTGGTTGTCTAGTGATTTGAGAGAGCTTCTCTGAGTTGGTTGTCTACTGATTTGAGAAAGCTTCTCTGAGTTGGTTGTCTACTGATTTGAGAGAACTTCTCTGAGTTGGTTGTCTAGTGATTTGAGAGAACTTCTCTGAGTTGGTTGTCTACTGATTTGAGAGAACTTCTCTGAGTTGGTTGTCTACTGATTTGAGAGAACTTCTCTGAGTTGGTTGTCTAGTGATTTGAGAGAACTTCTCTGAGTTGGTTGTCTAGTGATTTGAGAGAACTTCTCTGAGTTGGTTGTCTACTGATTTGAGAGAACTTCTCTGACTTGGTTGTCTACTGATTTGAGAGAACTTCTCTGAGTTGGTTGTCTACTGATTTGAGAGAACTTCTCTGAGTTGGTTGTCTAGTGATTTGAGAGAACTTCTCTGAATTGGTTGTCTAGTGATTTGAGAGAACTTCTCTGAGTTGGTTGTCTACTGATTTGAGAGAACTTCTCTGAGTTGGTTGTCTAGTGATTTGAGAGAGCTTCTCTGAGTTGGTTGTCTAGTGATTTGAGAGAGCAGTTCCAATCATGTCAGTGAGGAATAACATGAAACAGCAGGCCTTAGTATTTATATGCAAAGGCATGGGCTGGTAATAGTCATAGTGAATGTAGAGAGATAGAGAAAGAGAGAGAGAGAGAGAGAGAGAGAGAGAGAGAGAGAGAGAGAGAGAGAGAGAGAGAGAGAGCAAGAGAGAGAGAGAGAGAGAGAGAGAGAGAGAGATGTGAAGACAATTTATTTATGAATGGCCTTTTACATCCGCAGAGATGAACTGCTATCCACACTCCTCCTCAGCCGCCCACAACAGTCTGTCTGTCTGGGACAACTCATTGTGCGTGTGTGTTTGTGACATTGAAGGAGACTGAATTAGTTTGTGTGTATATGTCTCAGAGAGAGAAAGAGTGAGAAAGAAAGAAAGAAAGAAAGAGAGGGAGAGAGAGAGAGAGAGAGAGAGAGAGGGAAATTGCTAAGGAGCAGGCAATCATTTATGAGTGCTGCACCCTATAATTAGCAAAAACTAAATTGCGTGTCAATGTGGAAGACAATTAAATAGAGGCCTGTTTCTGTCAAAGGCCATTACACAGCCCTGAAAATGAACTTGCATGCTGTAGTGTCTTTCTACTGCCTTTCCTTCTAGAAGTTATTAGCTGTCTTAAAAATATGCCGGCTAAAACTGACCACTTCAAGAGTGATTTAGTCCCGTTTTGGCAGGACTCAACAAGCCAACTCTCTTTTGATGAGCGCCCTAATTCTCAATTAACCTTTGGCTTTTAATCAGTTCATTAGACTGGCCCACTACCTAACCCCTATCATATTGGCCATTAGCTCAGGGGGCTAACCGAATCGTGAGGTGCACAGGAGACATGGGTTTGAACACTGGTTGATCACACCAAGCCTTTGATTAGCCTGTGTCTTGTGTTTCGGTATAGATCAGTATAATGTACTGGAGAGGAGGAGGAGAGGAAGACACAGGGAGGAAAAGAGGAGAGTCTCTCTCTCTCCCCCTCTCTTGCTCGCTGGGGGAGCCGTCCTCATTCTGGAGAGGCTGTTAGCAGGTGGCTGATTGATCACTTTGGCTTTTAACTGACTATACACTGACTAGCCTATCAGGCACGGAGTACAGACATCAATCGACCAGCTGGCAAGCACTCCCATCTGGTGAGGTGGGGGGGATCCTTCCCCCAGGTAGGTGCCAGTGGAGGCTGGTGGGATGAGCTATAGGAGGATGGGCTCATTGTAATGGCTTGAATGGAATAAATGGAATGGAGCCAAAAACTTGTGGTTTCCATATGTTTGATGTGTTTGGTACCATTTCATTTATCCCATCCCATTCATTACAATGAGCCCATCCTCCTATAGCTCATCCCACCAGCCTCCACTGGTGGATGCCCTCGAGACCTGACAGACAGCCTGGCTGCATCTCCCTGACTGTGGATGGTGAATGGTGTCTGTCTGTGTGGGGATTGCTGTGCTTTTGGAGGTCCCTTTGATAACCATCTGTGTGTGTAGCAGAGTGGCAGGGGAGGTCTGTTCTTTTCAATGGAGAAAGCTGTCACTGGGCTGCCATTTTGTGCTTGCCGATGCCAAACACGGCTTCTGTTGTCTCGTTTGGCATGAATGGTAGATAATTGCCTCTTATGGGAATAAGATAGACTGATAGGGATGTATTTTGTTGAATAGTGCACGTAGCCTGTGTTTACACAAGTAGCCCAATTCTGATCTTTTTTCCACTAATTTGTCTTTTTACCAATCACATCAGATCTTCTTCAGACCAATTAGTGAAAAAAAAGATCCATATCGGGCTCCCTATGTAAATGCAGCCATAGAACATCATGTTGGAAGTTGTGACTAGCTAGATTTGCCTTGGTCTTTAAATAGCACGTTTGGAGATGCAGTCCCAATGGGTAGTCTTGAATTGGATGACACAGAACCTGGCTCACTGACTAGAGACAGCTCCCAAACTTTACTTCTTTCTCATTCCTCGCCTCAAACCGGTGGCTGTGGAAGTCAACAGCGGGCGGTGATGTCTCGTCGTCGTTCAAACATGAGTCTCTAATGTTGAGTGAAATATTGTTTTCCTTGTCATTATCATACAGAGTAGGTGTCGCCGTGGGGAGCGACAGAACGACGTTTGAGTGTCATTCAAATGGTGCGCCTCGTTTTGTCAAAACTCCTGTTATGGAGTTTTTTTTCTTCTGCAAGACGCCATCCAAAATGTTATTAAGAATCACACAAAGACCTGTCTGACATATCCACACGCGTCTGCCTCCTTTGTCGGTCTCCGCGGAAATCTCTGTGAATATTTCTATGAATTCTGTTTCCTTTTAGTAAGCTTCCCTGGGACTGTCACTGAGGCTGGTTCATTATACCGGTGCTTTAGATTCTTCCTGAGTGTCTGGCTAGCTTCAGGGGGTCTCCTTATCATCTTTCATTCACTCAATCAGTTTGAGAGAGTCCCTCTCGTTTTTTTCTGAATCTCTCCTTTTCATTCTCTCTCTCTCTCTCTCTCTCTCTCTCTCTCTCTCTCTCTCTCTCTCTCTCGGTGCATGCTGGGTGTTTTTGGAGTTTGAGTGTTTGGTGTGGAAAGCTCTATCCTAACTAACTTTCTTGATTCTTTTCTTTACATGTTATTTTCTATGGTGGAGGGTTAATGCAATATTTGTTTTTAGCGGTATCCAAAGTTTTTTTTTCAAAGTTAGGGTGGAAGAGGACAGAGTAACTTTCCGGGGGGGTGGAAGGTGTAGTGTGCGCAATGGCTTCTCAGCCTAGCGCGGAGGAGACGCTGTCGATACAGCATGGATTCAGGTGTGTTCCTGAGAACGGAGTTAAGGTGGAGGAGGTTCTGCTCGCGGTCGGTGAACAGGTAGGAGCTGAGTTTATACATTCTGCTTCTAGAATGAACAAAGCTGTGGTTGTGTTCATGAAAAGGGCAAATTTGGTCGGTAGGCTAATTGCTAGCGGAATATTTGTGAGGGATGTGTTGGTGTCAATTTCACCTCTCTCTACCCCTTCAACAAGAGTTGTAGTGGCAAATTTGCCTCCATTTATTACGGACGATCAAATTAGGAAAGAGCTAAGTCGTTTTGGTAAGTTTGCTAGCGGTTTCCGTGTACTGTCAGCAGGTTTTCAGGCAGATGCCGTTAAGCACGTTGTTTCGTTCAGGAGGCAAGTGTTTATGTTTCTGAACAATAATGAGCAACAGCTAAATGTGCATTTCAAAGTGAGGCATGGGGAGGGGCTCTATGCAGGTTTTGCCAGCACAGATAGTCTACGGTGTTTTGAATGTGGGGATTTGGGGCACAAGAGCTTTGCGTGCCCACATAAAGGCCATAGACGGAGTGAGGGTGCAAGTGGGGGAAATCGAGGTCAAAATGCAGGGGGTAAGGAGATGCAGACAGCAGAGGCTGGGCCTAGTCAGTCTAGAGATGGTGGTGTAGATGAGGCTGGGTCTAGTCAGGCTAGAGATGGTGGAGAAGCAGAGGCTGGGTCTAGTCAGGCTAGAGATGGTGGGGTAGCTGAGGCTGGGCCTAGAGATGCTATGGAGGGTGGTGCAGATGATGCTGGGCCTAGTCATGCTATGGAGGGTGGTGTAGCTGAGGCTGGCCCTAGTCATGCTATGGAGGGTGGTGTAGCTGAGGCTGGCCCTAGTCATGCTATAGAGGGTGGTGCAGATGATACTGCGTCTAGTCAGGTTATTCTAGTGGATGAGGAGAGTATAGTGGGGAAGTGTAAGAGATTAGGGGGAGGAGGAGGGTGTCAAGAGGAAAAGGAAAAATGATGTGGATAAAGGTACCATGGAAATGTTGCCTGTTGCTGTGGGTGAGGCCCTAAACAGAGAGAAAGGGCAGGTGGTCAGGGTGGGAGATAGAGAAGAGGAGGAAAGTGAGTCTGAGGAAGAGGATGAGGAGTTATTTTTTCAGACTCCTCTTCAATTGGCCCGGAGCTGACAGCCAGTCAACCAGAGGGGTCTAAGTACACGTTGAGAGAACTGACAAGGTTCCTGAATGAGACTAAGGGGAAAAAAGTTAATCTTGAGACTTTTTTCCTGATCCTAGAAAGTTTGTAAGATCAGTACAACATGCTATGAGAAATGAGGGGCATGGTGTCCTCTCACCCAGGAAACGGTTTAGGTTGAGGAAGTGGGTCACAACAGTGCGTAAAGGTTTACCTTCAGACACTGTTTAAATGTTTAATTTCTTACTGACACTGGGGCTTTTTGAGCTTTGCTATTGGTCTATTTCTCTGCTGGCTTTTCTCCCACTTCTTATGGAGACTCTTCGGGTAGGCTCGCTCAATATAAATGGCGCCAGAGATGCGGGAAAGAGGAGTGTGTTGGGTGAATATGTAAAACAAAAAAAGTACAGGTGTTGTTTCTGCAGGAGACGCATAGTGATGTGGTGAATGAAGTTGATTGGGGGCTCTGGTGGAAAGGGGCAAGTGTGTTGAGCCATGGGACAAATCTTAGTGCAGGGGTGGCAGTCCTTTTTGCACCGGGTCTGGCTGTAAAAATTTGCTCCTCAAAGGAGGTGTGTAGGGGTAGGTTGCTTGTTGTTAAAGCAGAAATTAACAACATGGTTTTTGTCTTTATAAATGTGTATGCGCCTAACACAGGGAGAGAAAGAGGGGTTCTATTTGGGAGTCTTAGACAGGAACTCTCACAAGTAGCGCCTGAGGAGACGCTGGTGATCGGAGGTGACTGGAACTGTACAATGGATTTTACAAAAGACAGAAATGGGGAAGAGCCTCATTCAGTGTCAGTGGGAGTGTTAAGGGACATCTTTAATCAGTTTGACCTAGTGGATGTTTGGAGAACTAAACATCCAAACATAAGACAGTATACGTGGGTGAAGGTTTTGGGGCTAGGGTGAGTGCAGCTCGACTTGATCGTTTTTACATGTCCAGGAATCAGAGCAATAGGCTGCTGGGTGCTACCATTCTCCCAGTGGGGTTTTCGGATCACCACATAACCATGGCTCGGCTGTCTATTTCACCAGGGCCCCGGCAGGCATCTTATTGGAAGTTCAATGTAAAGCTCTTACAAGATGCCACCTTTTGCTCAGGTTTCCAGACTTTTTGGGAAAGATGGGGGCAGCGAAGAGAGGAGTATGAGTCTCTGAGTCAATGGTGGGATGTGGGGAATGTGCAAATTCGGCTTTTCTGTCAACAGTACACAGCTCTCTCATCCTCAGAGGCTAGGAGAGTATTGGGGGAACTAGAGCGGTGTATTAGTGAGATGGAGGTAGAGATGGTGGGGCAAGGCAATGTAGGCCTCCAGGCTAACTTAGTCGAATTACGTAGGGACCTGGGCAGTTTTTTCCAGGTTAAATCAAAGGGAGCACTTGTAAGAGCTAGGTTCTCCATGCTCAAGGAGATGGATGCTCCCAGCTCCTTCTTCTTTGGTTTGGAAAGACAGAGCAGTGAAGCCAAAAAATTCTGGGGAACAATTGGACAGGATTTCTTTTGCGTGTTGCGTGAATGCGTCGGGGTAGGAGAGTTGCCGATGAGCTGCCGTCGGGCGGCTCTGACTTTCCTGCCCAAAAAAGGGGACTTGTGTGAACTTAAGAACTGGAGGCCTGTGGCATTACTCTGTGCGGACTACAAGATTTTTGCCAAGGTCCTCTCTAACAGACTGAAGTCCCATCTGGACTCTATAATACACAAGGACCAGACATATTGTGTACCGGGACGCTCAATCACGGACAACTTGTTCTTGATTAGGGACATGTTGGACTTGTCGAGAGGTTCTAATGTGAACTTTGGACTGGTCTCTTTAGATCAAGAGAAGGCTTTTGATAGAGTGGATCATGAGTATCTGTTTAATGTGATGTCTGTGTTTGGGTTTGGGAAGAGTTTTGTGACCTGTGTGAAGCTGTTGTATGCTGGGCGTCATGTATGGTTAAGGTGGGAGGGGGGCTCAGTAGGCCAGTCTGGGTGAGACGGGGATTAGACAAGGATGCCCTCTATCTGGGCAGCTGTACACACTAGCCATTGAGCCTTTTTAGGACTGCTACGCAGGAGACTGCGGGGAGTGTGCTGGACAGGCATGGATGTGGTGACAGGAATAGCAGTCTCAGCATATGCAGATGATGTTTCTGTGATGGTCAGGGATGGGCAAGATATGCAGGAACTAGAGACCAGTCTGAAGGTGTACGAGGGAGCTTCATCAGCTAAGGTAAACTGGGAAAGAGCAAAGCTCTGTTATGTGGGGCATGGGGGATAGGGCTCCTCCTCTGCTTCCAGGGGTTTGCAGTGGGGTTGTGAAGGGCTTAAAGTGTTGGGGGTGTACCTGGGCTCGGAGAGGTGGGTCAGCAAGAACTGGGAGGGGCTGTCACAGGCAGTGGTGTCAAGACTGGCCAGGTGGAGGTGGCTCCTGTCCCAAGTGTCATATAGAGGGAGGGTGCTGATAATCAACAACCTGGTGGCATCTTCCTTGTGGCATAAACTGGCTGTCCTCAACCCCCCCGCCGGTCTGCTTGCAGACCTGCAACGCAAGCTGGTGGACTTCTTTTGGTCGGGACATCACTGGCTGAAGGCAGCAGTTTTGTACATGACCGTCCACGAAGGAGGACAGGGCCTGGTGGAACTGGAGAGCAGGATGGCTGCTTTCCGACTAAAGACGGTGCAGAGACTGCTGTACCACACTGATGTTGGCTGGAGGGAACCAGCATGCGCGCTGCTGAGGAGAGCTGGCGGATTAGGTTTGGACCGGCAGCTGTTCCTCATGAAGCTGGAGAGGCTGAGTACAGCAGGTCTCTCAGAGTTTTACTCTGCGGTGCTGAGGGCCTGACAGCTGCTAAGGCCCACACGAGAAGGGGGTGTGGAGCCTGGGCAGTGGGTGTGGGAGGAGCCTATCTTCCACAACCCAGCCATCCCTTTGAGATCGGTTCAGTCGGCCAACCTGCAGAGGCAACTGATGGCAGGGGGTTTACAAAGGCTGGGTGACCTGAGACTGCTGGGAGAGGAGGGGTGGAAAACCCCGGAGGTCTTGGCGCAACAAACAGGAATAACGTCTCTTAGGCTGCTGGAGAGATTCCTGGAGGAGGTCCAGGAGGCACTGTCTGAGCCGGTAAGGGGGTGTTTGAGAGGCCAAAGGGAGAGGGGCCACCAATGTTCCCGCCACTGCAGGTGACGGCAGAGACTGGAGACTGGCAAGGGGGTCTGGAGGACTTGTTAGATTTTAACACTCCGAGCCTGGGGAGTTTGAGGGAGTGGGAGGTAAAGCCCTCTACAACCTCTGTGTTAAGGTTAGGAGCATTAGAAGCCTAACAGGAGTGAAGGCACATCAGTGGCAGGGGGTATGTGGGGCGGAGAGTATGGTGGGTTTTAGATGGAGGGCGCTCTACAAACCCCCAGTACCAAAGAGGTCAGGGGACCTCCAGTGGAGGGTTCTTCATGGAGCCCTGGCCACTAACAGCTGGTTGGCACGGGTTGATCCGGGAATTGGGCAGGGGTGTCCTTTCTGTCAAATGAAAGAAACTGTAATTCATGTGTTTTCTGTGTGCACCAGGTTAATGCCATTAATGTCTCTGTTGGAATGTCTGTGTGACAGGTTGGGGGTGGTTTTTGCTGTTGGGATGTTTATAATGGGATACAGGTATTCGAGTAAGGAGAAAGAAAAATGTGTTTTGTTGAATTTTCTGTTTGCTCAGGCAAAGTTAGCTATTTGGCTAACAAGGAGGAACAGGGTCAAAGGTGGGGGGATAACAGACCCTTTACTACTGTTTAATGGGATGGTCTCTGCGCGCCTTAGGGTTGAGTTTGAGTTCTATAAAATGATCAAATGTGGAGATATGGTGTGTTGGGGGGGCTGTCTGTATTGCTGGGGAAGATGTTTTGGATATACGGTTGTAGGAGAGGTTTTTTGTGTATGGTGATTTGTACAGGATATATTTTTATTTTAGGAGTGGGGGGGGGGTGAGTTTTAAATGAATTGAGAATGTTTCAATAAAGAAAGACCAAAAGTCTCTCTCTCTCTCTCTCTCTCTCTCTCCCTTTCCCCGTCCACTAGTCATCGGTCACTAGACATGCTCTGAAACTTTGGTGACTAGTAGCGCTGGGAATTGCAAAATACCTCACGATACAATATTATCATGGAACTTAGGTGCCGATATAATATGTATTGCAATTCGATACTGTGATTTTATTGCGATTTGATGTTCCAAACATATTGCTCACTATACAGTATGTCTACTGCAGAAAGACAAGAGATGGCATGAGAACATGAGTTTTGATCAGTTAGGGGGAAAAAAGAAGATGGAAAACAAGCTAAGCACTCTTAGAAAAAGGGGTTGTATGTCCCCATAGGAGAACCCTTTTTGGTTCCAGGTAGAACTATTTAGGTTCCATGTAGAAAGGTATAGAAAGGGTTCTATACCTGGAACCAAAAGGGGTTCTACAAAGGGTTCCCCGAAGAACTCTTTTAGGTTCTAGATAGCACCTTTTGGTGTAGGTTGAAAAATACAGGAGTTTTGGCTCAGGTACAGCCGACTAGCGGTAGCTAAAACTACCTAACAGTAGCAATAAAAAAAGTACTAATAAAATTGATACTTGGAGTCAAATATAGATATAATATTGTCCAAAAATAACATTGGGATATGTAACTATTAATTCATCCCCCCCCCCATCTATGAGCAGAATTACTGTTTAACCTCATTATCGTAGCCACGAAATCACTAGTTTGAAAGGGACTGCTGTGCAGCAGCCATTCTCCCTACAGTTTCCCCCATGTTGGCCAGCCCCCTAACAAAACTCACAAGTTTCAAAGGACATTTTTAAAGAGATAATGATTACAGCATTTAAATTCATAATCCTCATTTCTGCTTTATTTGATAGTGTGCTAGGTCTCGGGGGTGTGTCTGTCTTTTGAGAGTCGTTTTCGTCGATACCGCAAGGCAGCGATGATACCCAGAATTCCATGTAACGTGACTCGAATTAAGTTAGATGCCACTCCCCCAGGGGGTGAGAGCAAAAATGGCAACAGTCTGAAAGAGAGTGAGAGAGAGAGAGAAGGGTAAGAGAGAGACAAAAAAGAGAGAGAGAGGGAGAGAGAGAAGGGTAAGCAAGAGAGAGAGAAGGATAAGAGAGAGAGAGAAGGATAAGAGAGAGAGAAGGATAAGAGAGAGGGAGAGAGAGAGAGAGAAGGATAAGAGAGAGAGAGAGGGAGAGAGAGAGAGAGAAGGATAAGAGAGAGAGAAGGGTAAGAAAGAGAGAGAGACAGAGAGAGAGAAGAAAGAGAGAGAGAGAGAGAGAGGCACAGCGAAATAGGAAGTTAGGGAGATATATTGACACAAAGATTAAGTGGATCTCCCCTGCATAACCAGTGGATAAAAATCCCTATTGGCCCGAGGTAATCAGAGCACCAAATCATCATTAGAGAAATATGCCATGTTTTGCACAGGAAAAATCAATATGATTCTAACTCTCACTGAGGGAGAATTCCACTTAAAAGGTAGGCTGTTTTAGTACATGGCATGAAGGATAGATGGGGACTGTTACAGGAATATCTACAATATAGGTCTAACCAATTCCCGAGTGGAGCAGAGATCTAAGGCACTGCATCTCAGTGCTAGAGGTGTCACTACAAACCCTGGTTCAATTCCAGGCTGTATCACAACTGGCTGTCATTGGAAGTCCCGTAGCGCGGTGCACAATTGGCCCAGCGTCATCTGGGTTTTGTCGGGGTTGGCTGTCACTGTAAATAAGAATTTGTTCTTAACTGACTTGCCTTGTTAAATAAAGGTCAAATAAAGACATTAAAATCCAAACTGTATGTATACACCTCTCCTTCGTCACGTGAGAGGGGCAAGTTCCCTCTTGTCTTTACAGGTGGAATATCAATGCTGACGTTCTGCTCTCCCTTGTAGGACTTTAAGACAGTGTCTTTCCTTGTGTGAGGAGCGTGGCCCCAATGCGTAGTATTCGTTCCTCCACTGCATTATACTATCAGGAGGATTGTGATGTCAGAGGGCTGATGAGGACTCACATTGGCATGGTTCTCTTTGAGTTCCTAGCTTTGTGAATAAGAAAATGCACCGCGATTGATGTTTCTCTCATTTATAGCCCTTTGAAGGTTGGAAAGGGAGAAAAAGACATGTCTGTTAAGCTGAAAAGCACCCTGTCTTTTACGTTTGAGACTTAGTGAGAGTGAGAGATTGCTGAGGGCCTTTAGACATGATGTAACCTAGGAGAGTGTAAGGGAAGGGTATTTTCGGTGCATCCAACCAGTGTCATGTTCAATATATTTGATTTGGATCATCTTAATCGTTAAAAACGCGTAAGCGCTTGAATACGCCTCAGGAATCCTGATCACAGGAGTGTGCATTGAAACATTTACATTACATTTAAGTCATTTAGCAGACGCTCTTATCCAGAGCGACTTAAACCTTCAACTTCTTAGAATATACAATATGACAGAGTGCTGCAGAGAGTGAGCATCGACCGTGATCGACTGTAATGAACTGTAAAATAAGACACAACTACAGACACTACAAGCCTCTTTACTCAAAGGTTGTCCTACTCAGTATTCTGCCCCACCGCAACCTCACAAGCAATTATAGCCAAATTATACGGCGATACCACGCTAATAATGTAAGGCAACCGAGAGAAGAATGGGCTTTTAAGATGTGCCGTAATATCTGAACAGGGTGTTGTTTTCATGCGGAACACCCAAGCCTCTCATTAAATTGCATAAAGTGACTTCTGAATATTTTTTTCACAAAACGACTGAACAAAAATAAGGCAGAAATAATGATAACAAAAGAGCAGGCAACTTCCACACTTACCTCCAGCTGTTAAATGACTATACATTTGGAATGATTATGCATTGGGAGCAAGCCCCATGAGGGAAACCAAGTCCTTCCAATTGCATACGTGAAATCAATAGATTGATTAAATCAATTAAAAACATACAGTAATCTATTAGGGGTAATCACATGCAGGTTGACATTTAGTCATGAGTCTAGACCTAGAGGCAGAACTGAGCGATAAAATAAATGAGAAAAAAAAATGTGCTTAATTTAAGGTTAGCGTTAGGCATTAGCGTTAGGCATTAGCGTTAGGCATTAGCGTTAGCAGTGTGGTTAAGGTTATGTTTAAAATCAGATGACTTTGGGGCTGTGCCAGCTTGTGACCACTCTGCAGAGCTGCCTGCAGAACAAGACTCATAAGGAAAAAGGCTAACGTGCTAATCACAGTCAGCAGATAGTTCTCTGTGATGTAATATAGCCACGCTACACTGAGCTTGCCCGATGCCATGGAACCAATGGAAGAGTCATAACCCACAGGGCACAGACATCTATTCACGTCTATTCCACGTTGGTTCAACCTGATTTTCATTGAAATGACCAGGAAACAATGTTGATCTGGCACTATAGACATGCTCAATCAAACGCTCAAATATGATTTGGACCCAGGGCTGATATACAGGCATGCTATGATTGGCCCCAGCGGGTGGTATAACATACCTAGCTACTCAGACTGTTGGACTGGGATGCTTTACTGTGCAATTAAAACACCATGCGCTGCATGTGATCAGTGTAAGCAGCATGTGTTTCGGGTTCCGGCATGTGATTGGGAAGTGATGGACGTGGATGTGAAAAAGACATGGCCCAACGATAACCATCCTGTCAGCCTCCTCCTCCCCATTCAATGGGACGTTAACAGGGTAGAGAGAGAGAGAGTGCTGTGTGTAGAGTTCCTCTGTCTTCTACAGGGAGGGTCTGAGGCAATCTGCCACCTATCAGCAAAACTGGCAGAGCGTTGCGTCCTGCTCAGCCCCAAACACAAAAGGAAGTCAGAATCAGAAAGCACCTGCTGGGAAGCAGAGCGATGGCGGAGAGCCAGACCGACATATGGATCTCCTTCTGGAGGCTAATGAAGACAGTCAGACGTAAATATCTGACAAAACGGACTCCGCAGTCACAGCAGATCCAAGCTGTCCTCCACTGCAGTGGATTTGACATTGAAGTAAAGTAGTAAACCACAGAATTAAATCAAACACAGAAGAGAACACGCTGTATTTAATCCACCTCAAGTGTTTTGAGTGGGAGGAGGAAGCTGGTTTAGGGGTGTAGTCAAGCCACGTACTGTGGTAAAGTTACATTTAATATATAATGTGTCTTCCCAAAGGCGTAAACATCTCAACTCCGAGAAAAGAGTAAACCGTTTTGGAAGACATGGAGGTAAAGAGGCAGATGGCCAATTCTTTATATGAGGGATGGAGTTTCCAAGGCGCTGTTGCCACAAACATACGTCTATCTCAAGGCAACAGCTCACCAAACAAACTTTCCAAAAGAACATTGACTTCTGTGGAAACTACTCCTAGTTAGTTTTTAATTACTTCCATGCCCTTGGGCACAAAGCTAACATATCTGTCAAACAACCAACAGTCATTTGAAAAGTAGGAACTGAGAGAGCACACTAATCCAACATAAAAGCAGAAACCTGAAATAAAAATGTCAGAGCACCTCAAATAGGCTAGCTGTAAATCCTTTTCTAAGTCCCCTGAAGTTCTGTCTTTTCTTAAATGTAGATAGCTACTTATTAGAGGTCTGAGTGACCTTTTCGTGCCATCTTTTCCCTTATCCCCTTGTACATCTGTCCTCTCTTCCCTTCTCCAGGCCGTGGTGTTACACCTGTCCTCTCTTCCCTTCTCCAGGCCGTTGCATCACACCTGTCCTCTCTTTCCTTCTCCAGGCCGTGGTGTTACACCTGTCCTCTCTTCCCTTCTCCAGGCTGTGGTGTTACACCTGTCCTCTCTTCCCTTCTCCAGGCCGTGGTGTTACACCTGTCCTCTCTTCCCTTCTCCAGGCTGTGGTGTTACACCTGTCCTCTCTTCCCTTCTCCAGGCTGTGGGGTTACACCTGTCCTCTCTTCCCTTCTCCAGGCTGTGGTGTTACACCTGTCCTCTCTTCCCTTCTCCAGGCTGTGGGGTTACACCTGTCCTCTCTTCCCTTCTCCAGGCCGTGGTGTTATACCTGTCCTCTCTTCCCTTCTCCAGGCCGTGGTGTTACACCTGTCCTCTCGTCCCTTCTCCAGGCTGTGGGGTTACACCTGTCCTCTCTTCCCTTCTCCAGGCTGTGGTGTTACACCTGTCCTCTCTTCCCTTCTCCAGGCCGTGGTGTTACACCTGTCCTCTCTTCCCTTCTCCAGGCCGTGGTGTTACACCTGTCCTCTCGTCCCTTCTCCAGGCCGTGGTGTTACACCTGTCCTCTCTTCCCTTCTCCAGGCCGTGGTGTTACACCTGTCCTCTCTTTCCTTCTCCAGGCTGTGGGGTTTTATAGCAGTTGGCAAAGCAACAAATTGGTGCATTACTGCCACCGCCTTCCCCGACCTCTGTCCTTGGTGTGATTCATGGCTGGGCCTGACGGAGAGTCTGGATAGAACCCTGGACGTCTAGAACAACAAGACAGCAAGACTGCCATAGAAATATAATAGGTAGAGTAGATATTATGGTCCATAGTGTTGTTGTTGCATGTAGAACGTGTCATTCTGAGATGTTAAGTGATAAGCAGAGAGATAATTGATTGCATATCAATTCCTAAAGTGACAAGGGTTAATTAATCACACACTGTAAATAGTACATCCAATATGACTGCCAATCCACTTAATGGATCATTGTCCTGGAATGTCCATTATACTTAGTCTAACTCTATGCTAAACCCCAACGTGGATCTACAGAGGATGAGCTACACATTACGGATGTGCTAATAGAATTGATATGCAAAGCGCTGCAACGCACTTCACTCCAGGTTTCCGCCTACTAAAGCAATTTCACAGGAAACCTGACAGAACGGATTAACAATCATCCATTACTGGCAAAATGAATCACATCTTTCATTCTTCACTTCACCACGTGCTACGTAGCATTAAACCATTGATGACATCTCACGATTCCCCATTTTACGGCTAAAGTTTTAATTCCCAAAGAGGTCCAAGTTGTCCCATTTACTGGGCTCATGTTATCACGGGTGTAAGGCCACTAATCCATTCATTAGCGAAACCATCTCTGACGACATTTATAATTCATGTCATTTAAATTATGATGTGATGTATATGTGGGTACATTCCTCTTTATACCATGCTAATGATCCACAGCCTTCAGCTAATCAGTCAATTAATCACCATCTCATGAATTTAATCTCTCACTTAGGCCCTGTTCTACATAATAGGTTTTAACCATTCAAATCTTCAACGGGATTATGAAAGAGGCTCATGGTGCCACCTCTAAAAACTCATAGATGGTTTTTGCTATAAATTCTGTTGTCCAAAATTGATCGTGTTCCATTCCTTCTCTTACCACGTTCCATTCCTTCTCTTACCACGTTCCATTCCTTCTCTTACCACATTCCATTCCTTCTCTTACCACGTTCCATTCCTTCTCTTACTACGTTCCATTCCTTCTCTTACTACGTTCCATTCCTTCTCTACCACGTTCCATTCCTTCTCTTACCACGTTCCATTCCTTCTCTACCACGTTCCATTCCTTCTCTTACTACGTTCCATTCCTTCTCTACCACGTTCCATTCCTTCTCTACCACGTTCCATTCCTTCTCTTACCACGTTCCATTCCTTCTCTTACCACGTTCCATTCCTTCTCTACCACGTTCCATTCCTTCTCTTACCACATTCCATTCCTTCTCTTACCACGTTCCATTCCTTCTCTACCACGTTCCATTCCTTCTCTTACCACGTTCCATTCCTTCTCTACCACATTCCATTCCTTCTCTACCACGTTCCATTCCTTCTCTTACCACGTTCCATTCCTTCTCTTACCACATTCCATTCCTTCTCTTACCACATTCCATTCCTTCTCTTACCACGTTCCATTCCTTCTCTTACCACGTTCCATTCCTTCTCTTACCACGTTCCATTCCTTCTCTTACTACGTTCCATTCCTTCTCTTACTACGTTCCATTCCTTCTCTTACCACGTTCCATTCCTTCTCTACCACGTTCCATTCCTTCTCTACCACGTTCCATTCCTTCTCTTACTAAGTTCCATTCCTTCTCTACCACATTCCATTCCTTCTCTTACCACGTTCCATTCCTTCTCTTACTACGTTCCATTCCTTCTCTACCACTTTCCATTCCTTCTCTTACCACTTTCCATTCCCTCTTACCACTTTCCATTCCCTCTTACCACTTTCCATTCCCTCTTACCACTTTCCATTCCCTCTTACCACTTTCCATTCCCTCTTACCACGTTCCATTCCTTCTCTTACCACGTTCCATTCCTTCTCTTACCACTTTCCATTCCTTCTCTTACCACGTTCCATTCCTTCTCTTACCACATTCCATTCCTTCTCTTACCACGTTCCATTCCTTCTCTTACCACGTTCCATTCCTTCTCTTACCACATTCCATTCCTGCTCTTACCACGTTCCATTCCTTCTCTTACCACTTTCCATTCCTTCTCTTACCACGTTCCATTCCTTCTCTTACCACTTTCCATTCCTTCTCTTACCACGTTCCATTCCTTCTCTTACCACGTTCCATTCCTTCTCTTACCACATTCCATTCCTTCTCTACCATGGAGAACGGGTTCAGAATATTAGGGATCAATGAAAGAAAGCCATCTAAATATACACATTCTGTTTCAGCACCATTTGATAGATAAATATACTCTGATCTTGTAGATTGTTTAGGGTTAGGAAAGTATTTGAGTCATAAAAAAACTGACCTTGTTCATGGTTTCCTCACGCATGAAGGTGGTGGAATTATGAAGTCAAGGTCATAATATGGAGTTTCTGTGGACACACCTCCTTAATTTCTTTGATCTACACCCTGAACAAATAGCAGGTGAATAACATGATATTATCATGCATAATTCAAAGTCAGAATACGTGTAGAGAGAAAAGTGCAGAAATGTTTACTTACGTTCCATTTAGGAGCTCTTAACTCGGGTCGGAATCAGGCCCTTGTGAATAGTACTGTCAGAGCCAGCTTTCCAAAGAGCAAATCCACAAGGTAAATGGTCCTACCAGAACCTCTAGTTGAGTCTTCGGGTCCAATGAAAATGGAAAAAAGATTCATTGACATGTCTCGTTTACTTTTTCCCTTTATGCTTTCATGGCAACATGATACAGAGTCAGCTCCATAAAGCACAAATCTGTCTGTCGCAATGTGTCCCTCGTGATTTACAGATCAATGTTGATTAATGCTGCTCATTTGTACCAAATCCCTTCAGCATTAACACGAGGCTATTGAAAAGGGACATGGCAATGTGGTCTTGTGTTTCCTCTTCAACAGAAGTGAAACAGTCTGTATAACTATGTGTATGTTCAGTGCACCTCTGAGTCTCAGTGGCCTTGGCATACATCTCATACATACATCTCATACATACAGCTCAACATACATCTCATACATACATCTCATACACACAGCTCAACATACATCTCATACATACATCTCATACATACATCTCATACATACATCTCATACACACCTCATACATACATCTCATACATACATCCCATACATACATCTCATACATACAGCTCAACATACAGCTCAAACATACATCTCATACATACATCTCATACATACATCTCATACATACAGCTCAACATACAGCTCATACATACATCTCATACATACATCTCATACATACATCTCATACATACAGCTCATACATACATCTCATACATACATCTCATACATACAGCTCATACATACATCTCATACATACATCTCATACATACAGCTCATACATACAGCTCATACATACATCTCATACATACATCTCATACATACATCTCATACATACATCCCATACATACATCTCATACATACAGCCATACATACATCCCATACATACATCTCATACATACAGCTCAACATACAGTGCATTCGGAAAGTTTTCAGACCCCTTCACTTTTTCTACATTTTGTTATGTTGCAACCTTATTCTAAAATGGGATTAAATAGTTGTTTTTTTCCTGATCAATCTACATACACCCAATACCGCATACTGACAAAGCAAAAACAGGTTTTTAGATAGTTTTTTTACATCAGTATTCAGAACCTTTACTCAGTACTTTGTTGAATCAAATCAAATGTCACATGCTCCAAATACAACAGGTACCTTACAGTGAAATGCTTATGTACAGGCCCTTAACCAACAATGCTTTAAAAAGTTTTAATAAAAAAGAAGTGTTAAGTGAAAAATAGATAAGTAAAAAATAGAAAATAAAAGTGACAAATAATTCAACAGCATCAGTAAAATAATAATAATAATGAGGCTATATACAGGGTGTACCGGTACAGAGTCAATGTGGAGGCTATATACAGGGTGTACCGGTACAGAGTCAATGTGGAGGCTATATACAGGGTGTACCGGTACAGAGTCAATGTGGAGGCTATATACAGGGGGTACCGGTACAGAGTCAATGTGGAGGCTATATACAGGGTGTACCGGTACAGAGTCAATGTGGAGGCTATATACAGGGGTACCGGTACAGAGTCAATGTGGAGGCTATATACAGGGTGTACCGGTACAGAGTCAATGTGGAGGCTATATACAGGGTGTACCGGTACAGAGTCAATGTGGAGGCTATATACAGGGTGTACCGGTACAGAGTCAATGTGGAGGCTATATACAGGGGGTACCGGTACAGAGTCAATGTGGAGGCTATATACAGGGGGTACCGGTACAGAGTCAATGTGGAGGCTATATACAGGGGGTACCGGTACAGAGTCAATGTGGAGGCTATATACAGGGGGTACCGGTACAGAATCAATG
Source organism: Oncorhynchus nerka (assembly GCF_034236695.1). Lineage (NCBI taxonomy): Eukaryota > Metazoa > Chordata > Actinopteri > Salmoniformes > Salmonidae > Oncorhynchus > Oncorhynchus nerka. The sequence continues at coordinate 15,354,629 of NC_088408.1, forward strand.
TGCGGGGGCACCGGTTAGTTGAGGTAATTGAGGTAATATGTACATTTAGGTAGAGTTAAAGTGACTATGCATAGATAATAACCAGAGAGTAGCAGCAGCGTAAAAGAGGGGTCTGGGTAGTCATTTGATTAGCTGTTCAGGAGTCTTATGGCTTGGGGGTAGAACCTGTTAAGAAGCCTTTTTGGACCTCAACTTGGTGTTCCGGTACCGCTTGCTGTGCGGTAGCAGAGAGAACAGTCTATGACTAGAGTGGCAGGAGTCTTTGAACATTTTTAGGGCCTTCCTCTGACACCGCCTGATATAGAGGTCTTGGATGGCAGGAAGCTTGGCTCCAGTGATATACTGGGCCGTACGCACTACCCTCTGTATATTGAAGCAACATCTCATTACATCAGTCAGTAAGTTAAAGCTTGGTCGCAAATGGGTCTTCCAAATGGACAATGACCCCAAGCATACTTCCAAGATTGTGGCAAAATGGCTTAAGGACAACAAAGTCAAGGAGTGGCCATCACAAAGCCCTGACCTCAATCCCATAGAACATTTGTGGGCAGAAAAAGCGTGTGCGAGCAAGGAGGCCTACAAACCTGACTCGGTTACATCAGCTCTGTCAGGAGGAATGGGCCAAAATTCATCCAACTTATTGTGGGAAGCTTGTGGAAGGCTACACGAAACATTTAACCCAAGTCAAACCATTTGAAGGCATTGCTACAAAATACTAATTGAGTGTATGTAAACTTCTGACCCACTGGGAATGTGATGAAAGAAATATGAGATGAAATAAATAATTATCTCTATTATTCTGACATTTCACATTCTTCAAATAAAGTGGTGATCCTAACTGACCTAAAACAGGGAATTTTTACTAGGATTAAATGTCAGGAATTGTGAAAAAAATCATTTAAATGTATTTGGCTAAGGTGTATGTAAACTTCAACTGTATGTATATAAGGTTTCTGTTTTTTATTTTTAATACATTTGCAAAGATTTTGAAAAACTTGCAAACTCCGTCATTACGGAGTATTGTATGGAGATTGCTGAGGATCTTTATTTATTTACTACATTTTAGAATAAGGCTGTAACAACAGAATGTGGAAAAAGTCAAGGGGTCTGAATACTATCCGAATGCACTGTATTTGTAGCTCAGTGGCCTCGGCAAACATCTCAACATATATTTAGCTCTGAGTCTTCTTGGGTACGGGAACAATGGTGGACATCTTGAAGCATGTGAGGACAGCAGACTGGGATAGGGTGAGATTGAATATGTCCGTAAACACTCCAGCCAGCTGGTCTGCGCATGCTCTGAGGACGCGGCTAGGGATGCCGCCTTGCGAGGGTTAACATGCTTAAATGTCTTACTCACGTCGGCCACGGAGAACGAGAGCCCACAGTCCTTGGGAGCGGGCCTCGTCGGTGACATTGTGTTATCCTCAAAGCGGGTGAAGAAGGTGTTTAGCTTCTCTGGGAGCAAGACGTCGGTGTCCGTAATGTGGCTGCTTTTCCCTTTGTAATCCCTGATTGTCTGTAGACCCTGCCACATACGTCTCGTGTCTGAGCCGTTGAATTGTGACTCCACTTTGTCTCTGTACTAACGTTTTGCTTGTTTGATTGCCTTGCGGAGGGCAACATATATGTATCTCTGAGACAAAAAGAGTATGCAGTATGCGCTCTCGTGATTAATGGTACAGTTGGGCTATGTGTGGTTGTTGATGGATAAAAACATATTTACAGTACATAGTACATATAGTCACTATATTCACTTTATTCAATTTCTTGATAGTTTGAAAACCAAATGATTTAGGATGGTCACTAGCGGGCTGAGACTTCAATGTTAAACAGCTTTGTGCAAGAGCAGTCAGGTACATTTGAAATGCTCCTGATAAATTGATATGCTGACATTTCAATGTTAAACAATGTATTTAATGCATATTTTAAGTTCTGCATGCTGAATAACGACAGGTAACCTAATGGGGCGGCAGGTAGCCTAGTGGGGCGGCAGGTAGCCTAGTGGGGCGGCAGGTAGCCCAATGGGGAAGCAGGTAGCCTAGTGGGGTGGCAGGTAGCCTAGTGGGGTGGCAGGTAGCCTACTGGGGCGGCAGGTAGCCTACTGGGGCGGCAGGTAGCCTAGTGGGGCGGCAGGTAGCCTAATGGGGAAGCAGGTAGCCTAATGGGGAGGCAGGTAGCCTACTGGGGCGGCAGGTAGCCTACTGGGGCGGCAGGTAGCCTGGTGGGGCGGCAGGTAGCCTAATGGGGAAGCAGGTAGCCTAATGGGGAAGCAGGTAGCCTAGTGGGGTGGCAGGTAGCCTAGTGGTGCGGCAGGTAGCCTAATGGGGAAGCAGGTAGCCTAGTGGGGTGGAAGGTAGCCTAGTGGGGCGGCAGGTAGCCTAGTGGGGTGGCAGGTAGCCTAATGGGGAAGCAGGTAGCCTAGTGGGGTGGCAGGTAGCCTAGTGGGGTGGCAGGTAGCCTAGTGGGGCAGCAGGTAGCCTAGTGGGGCGGCAGGTAGCCTAGTGAGGCAGCAGGTAGCCTAGTGGGGCAGCAGGTAGCCTAGTGGGGCGGCAGGTAGCCTAGTGAAGCAGCAGGTAGCCTAGTGGGGCGGCAGGTAGCCTAGTGGGGCGGCAGGTAGCCTAGTGGGGAAGCAGGTAGCCTAATGGGGAAGCAGGTAGCCTAATGGGGAAGCAGGTAGCCTAATGGGGAGGCAGGTAGCCTAGTGGGGTGGCAGGTAGCCTAGCGGGACGGCAGGTAGCCTAGTGGGGTGGCAGGTAGCCTAGTGTGGTGGCAGGTAGCCTAGTGGGGAGGCAGGTAGCCTAGTGGGGTGGCAGGTAGCCTAGTGGGGAGGCAGGTAGCCTAGTGGGGTGGCAGGTAGCCTAGTGGGGCGGCAGGTAGCCTAGTGGGGCGGCAGGTAGCCTAGAGGTTAGAGCGGCAGTTAACCCCACTAGGTGACAGATAGGCCAACCCCACTAAGTGACAGATAGGCCAACCCCACTAAGTGACAGATAGGCCAACCTACTATGACAGGATGTACGGCAGAAAGTTAGCCCTCGTGGCTGTCGAATGTCAGAACTTGACATTGTGATGACTGATGCTCAAATTACAATTGAAGGCAACATTTCTGCTGATTTAACTCCTTTCACTTCCCCCTCTGTTTTGCTCCTTCTCCGTGTTAATATGTACACGTACGTGTGTTATTTATGGATGACGCGAGGGACGTGTGGCTGGCGCCTGCGGGCACCGTTTCACACCCAGCATCCATTATATTTAACAAAGTGCAGTAAATGTCGGAGCAGAAGCTTGAGGAGTGCGCCCGTGAACTCACCTGTCATAGCGCTCAATATGCACGTCAACATGAATACTCAGCAGGTCAAACCTCACGCACCTTGAAACACCATTCAAGAGTCAGAGAGGAAACCTGACACCTAATCGATGGTGTCTACTGTAAGAGAACTGACGTTCTCTGTAGGACGGGTAGATGCTCCATCTTTATTGACTGACGTTGAGACTTCCGTTTTTATTGAGAATAGATGTTTTCTCCCACCTGTGGAGACATTATTGGACATACAGTAGATAGACTGTCTGATATAGGAGTGAATGTACTGTAGGAGTAAATGAGGAAAACGTCCAAACAGTTGAAGTTATTCTAGTACGAGCCACCATCTTAAACTGGCATGCTAGGTTAACATGGACCAAGTCTTCTGTTACTCCCCATTACACAGTGAGATAGGGATGACAGACGGTTTAAAACGGTCCTGAGTGGTGCAACATATTCCTCCTTCCCTAAAGTGTAAGAGACAAGACTACAGCTTAACCACACTGACACATTGCCTGGCTCCTGGCACGAGGACTGCCTGCTGCCTTTGGCAATGAGCACAGAGTTATATAGTCCAGTTATGCTGACAGTTCTCTTTCTGTATCCCTCCCTCCCTCCCTTCCCCTCTCTTGTTTTCTCCCCCAGGCCGTGACGAAGCCGGCACGTGGCAGAGGGGAGAGAGGATGCTGGGTCTCTGGTCCAGTGTTAGAACCTCCCTCTTGGGAAGCCGGCGTTGGATGCAGGGCCCCACGGGGCGCTGATCCCTCTTCCGTGTCTCTGTGATTTATGGCTACTGGGGATCTGGCCATTGCAGACTCCTCTCTCACTTTCACATTCACAAATAGACACACACTGCACCACTGGACAAAGCCACACACACTGCACACCCGTGCCCAGTGCTGCCCCATAGAGTGACTCCTACACACACTGAACAAAATAATCTCTCTCAGCCTCCACACTCACTGAGGGACGGAGCCACACACACTGAGGGACTGAGCCACACTCACTGAGGGACGGAGCCACACTCACTGAGGGACTGAGCCACACACACTGAGGGACAGAGCCACACACACTGAGGGACAGAGCCACACTCACTGAGGGACAGAGCCACACACACTGAGGGACAGAGCCACACACACTGAGGGACTGAGCCACACACACTGAGGGACTGAGCCACACTCACTGAGGGACTGAGCCACACACACTGCTTTTCTCTGCCCCATATAACCTCCCATTGCACCACTGTGTCCTATACACACCCCTCTGTGTATCCTCCACTCCCCCTGAGTGTGTAGATTAGCATCCCAGTATGAGTCATGGATCGTCAGCCTAAGAGGCGCCTGCTTTACTAGCAGAGGTGGATCAATGGAACTGCACTGAGTGATGAGATGATATTCCTGAATTCACATGGCTTGAGAAAAATCACCTGACAGCAGCTGTGCAAAGACTGACCCCCCTAACTTCACTGTTTTTAATCACTGGACTGACTCTCACAGAACTGACTCTCACAGAACTGACTCTTCCTGGACTGTCTCTCACTGGACTGACTCTCACAGAACTGACTCTCACAGAACTGACTCTTTCTGGACTGACTCTCACAGAACTGACTCTTTCTGGACTGACTCTCACAGAACTGACTCTTCCTGGACTGACTCTCACAGAACTGACTCTCCCTGGACTGTCTCTCCCTGGACTGTCTCACACAGAACTGACTCTCACAGAACTGACTCTTCCTGGACTGACTCTCACAGGACTGACTCTCCCTGGACTGACTCTCACAGAACTGACTCTCCCTGGACTGACTCTCCCTGGACTGACTCTCCCTGGACTGACTCTCCCTGGACTGACTCTCACAGAACTGACTCTCCCTGGACTCTCTCTCCCTGGACTGACTCTTCCTGGACTGACACTCACTGGACTGACTCTCAAAGGACTGACTATGACTCACTGGCATCCCCCAGGGATAACCGTTATCCCCCTTTGACATTTACGACATGGCCATGTCCCTTTTTCTGAACCCGTTCTTTTTCTAAACTCGGAAGCCGTGGACTGGAGGTGAGAGCCAGTGGGCGGTCAGCTCCTCACCATGGTGTTGCCGCCCCCTGACAAACGCCACGTGTGCCTGACCACCATCGTCATCATGACCAGTATGGCCTTCATGGATGCCTACCTGGTGGAGCAGAACCAGGGGCCCAGGAAGATTGGTGTGTGCATCATTGTGCTGGTCGGGGACATCTGCTTCCTCATCGTGCTGCGCTACGTGGCCGTGTGGGTGGGCGCCGAGGTGCGCACGGCCCGCCGCGGCTACGCAATGATTCTCTGGTTCCTCTACATCTTTGTACTGGAGATCAAGCTCTACTTCATCTTCCAGAACTGCAAGGCCGATAGGAAGTCCCTGGAGACGGTGGCCCGGAAAGCCTTGACTCTGCTACTGTCTGTGTGTGTCCCGGGGCTTTACTTGGTTCTAGTGGCTCTGGACAGCATGGAGTATGTGAGGACCTTCAGGAAGAAGGAGGACATGCGGGGGAGGATCTTCTGGGTGGCTCTAGATCTTCTGGATCTTCTGGACATCCAGGCCAACCTGTGGGAGCCTCAGCGGACCGGCCTGCCCATCTGGGCCGAGGGGCTGATGTTCTTCTACTGCTACGTCCTCCTCCTCACCCTGCCCTGCGTCTCCCTCAGCGAGATCTCCACGCAAGGAGAACACGTGTCTCTCCAGAAGATGATGCTCTACCCTGTCCTCAGCCTGATTACCATCAACGTGGTCACTATCCTGATCCGCGGGGTCAACATGGTGCTCTTCCAGGACAGTAGAGTCTCCACCATCTTCGTCGGCAAGAACGTGGTGGCGATCGCCACGAAGGCATCCACCTTCCTGGAGTACCGGCGTCAAGTGAAGGAGTTCCCTCAACCACAGAACACCATGGCGTTGGAGCTGCAGCAGAACTCTGTGGGCCACGGACATACACCCCACACGTCGCACTCGCAGCCTCTAGCCAACTCCACAAATCTTCCCCACGAACCCTCGCCAGCGCGACACATGGAAACATGACCGCCAGCACTAGACTGTCTGGACACCAGCGGAGCATTGCCACCGCTGCCGTCAGTGACTAACTACAGTGACTAACTACAGTGACTAACCATAGTGACTCGTTCTGTCTATCCAGTCTCTGAGAGTTTGGTATTAAGAGAAATGTGGGTTTCATGACAGGATGGTATTCTCCTGCCTATCAAGCCCACTTGAACAACAGAGGATATAACAACTAGAGGGATATTTTCAGCCTCTGTCTGCCTGTCTGTCTATTGGAGAAGGATACAAATTCACCTTCTTGATTCTGACAAGAGCAAACTGATGTGGTTTTATTTGTTCTTAAATGAACTATTTTATTCTGCAGCTGAGTAATGTATGTTGCGTAACAGTACATTTTACAATGTGTTCCTCTCTGAATATCTGTGATTTTCTAAAACCCCTTTCGACTGTCCATTGCGTGGCTTTTTTCTTTGTAGTCCTTAAAAAGGAGGTATACCACTCGCCCTACAGAAGCACTAAGTTGAAGTGGAGAAAGAGAGGATGGAGAGGAAGGGAAGGAGAAAGGGTCAATAAGAAGGGTGGCAGTAGAAGATTGAAATTCAGCCTCTAATTCTGCTGAGAAAGGAGCTAACTGAAGTCTGCTGCCTCGGCCTGTGTGAAGCTTTACGACCAACTGGTCTGCTGCCTCGGTCAGTGTGACGTTTTACGACCAAATGGTCTGCTGCCTCGGTCAGTGTGACGTTTTACGACCAAATGGTCTGCTGTCTCGGTCAGTGTGACGTTTTACGACCAAATGGTCTGCTGCCTCGGTCAGTGTGACGTTTTACGACCAAATGGTATGCTGCCTCGGTCAGTGTGACGTTTTACGACCAAATGGTCTGCTGCCTCGGTCAGTGTGACGTTTTACGACCAAATGGTCTGCTGCCTCGGGTCAGTGTGATGCTTTACGACCAAATGGTCTGCTGCCTCGGTCAGTGTGATGCTTTACGACCAAATGGTCTGCTGCCTCGGGTCAGTGTGACGCTTTATGACCAAATGTATGCTAAAAGCACCAGAGCTCAGCACTATACACTCTATTTGAGGCAGCCAACCGTGTGTGTGATTCTGCGTGTGTGTGTGTGTGTGTGTGTGTGTGTGTGTGTGTGTGTGTGTGTGTGTGTGTGTGTGTGTGTGTGTACACACGTGTGAGGGGGCAGAGGGGTGCTCGTGTGAAACTGTATTTCAAGTT